>NC_135273.1:16285198-16586669 GCF_051311805.1 Agelaius phoeniceus
TTGTTGTCATTATACAAGTAGCTGTCAGCATAGCACTGTATTGAGAAGCATGTACACTTCATTACTGGTTTATATTTGGTCTTCTCTTGGGTCCATCATCTTTGTAGTATTGGATCATTTCAAATAACATGGGTGCTCTCTGTGTGGAAAGTGCCTGTTGGAAAATGGATGTTGCATACTAAACTTCCATGCTGATCATCTTCGTATGTAATAATATCCTCAATGTGATTTAGTTTAGTCTGTTTTGGAAGCTAAACAAAGCCTTCTTGGTACAAATTCTGTGCTTTAAAATATGGTTTTGTACAGAGCAGTACTTACATTATTGATTAATTTTTAATTCATGCCTAGAATATTTCATAAGTTACTCAAGAATTTGGAGATCTGTCATCATCTGTGATCAAAACCATAACAAAAGGATGTACTATCTCTGTCATACCATGGTAGAAGTGATGCATGTGGGTATTATGGCTTGCCCAAAATTTTACAGAAATATGACAAAATTAAGTGCAAAACCAGTGCGGTTCCTTAACTAACACAAATACTGACTTCATTTCTAACAGACAAATAATGGTATAGTTTATGCTCATATATGGCTGTCTTAATTTTATCCCAAGAAGTGGCCCTTTCTTGTTTCAATTCTAGGTGAATCAAAGGGTAGAGAGAAGCATTGAAATATTCTATGAATAACAGGTACAGATGGCAGACTTGTAGCATGTGAATGAATTTCAGTAGTACCTTTTACAACAACATTGAGCAGCATTACTAAGCTTCACGTACCATCATTGTCTATGAGAGACAGATATGTACAGTATAGCACCCAATTTTGGTAGGATTTTCCATTTTATTTTGTTTGGTTTTACTTGTTCTGGGGAGATGAGTGCTTTAGAAAAATAAACAGGAACAGTCCTGCGATAGCTCAGAAATCAGAATTAGAAGAACTGAGCCATGTGCTTCAGAGCTGAGTTCTGAAACTGAAGCAGCAGCAATAGTTAGCTCAGGCCCACCAAGCTGCTGATATGGCTACATCTTTTTATGGAGCCTCAGCTAGTGAGTGCTCTTGTGTGCTCTGTGTGCTCCATGTACCAGCACACTTTGCACTAGTTTGGGGGTATCTATGGTGACAGTATTACATGGTGTATGTTGTTGGATTCTGAGCCAAAAGATGTAAGACATTAAAAAAAAGTTCAAGATTTTGAACTCAGTTTGCAATTCCATTGATAGGCTGTGTAGAGAGTAGAGACAGGATTTACTGTAGTGGTCTAGGCATGATTTACTGTGCTGATCTCTGGTAGGAAGAGGTGTGCTGCAGCTCTAGGATATTGAAATTTTCTGGATGTGGAAGCTTCCTGTTCATTTATATTGTGACGATGTAATATATCAGAGAAATTATAAGAGTCCTCTCTAAAACATTTATATGGAGTGTTCCCTGGTGATGTGACCAAGTCATTTACATTAGTGAGGAACTCGGCTGTATTCTGAATTCAGAGCTCTGGTCATCATTCATGGGTGTGTACCTTTTGAGAAATTGTCCTGTCTATACAGATTGATAAGAAGGCTATTTTCATCTGTCCAGCATCCTCTGTATTGCTGAATTTAACCTCAATAAGCTAACCTCATCTAAACCTGAGAAATTTTAATTCACATCAATAACTCTGTCATCAAATGCAATGGAGGATTTATCTCAGGATACAGAATGTCATGGGAACACTTCACTCAGTAGTTGTTTGCAGGCATTGAAAAGAGAATATATTGATCCTGTTGTGGTTTAATAGCTGCTGTTGTTTAACCCTGGTAGGTAGCACCTTGCTGCCACTCACTCCCCTAGAATGAGATGGGAAGAGAGTCAGAAGGGTAACAGTGCAAAAATTCATTGAAAAATTCAGTTTAAGAGAGTTTAATAGATAAAGGAAAAGCTGTGTGTGCAAGCAAAGCAAAATAAAGAAGTAATTCAATACCTGCAGTCAGCAGGCAGGTGTTTTAGCCCTTTCCATGAAAGTAGGGCTCTGTCACATATAATGACTTCTTGGGAAGACAGGCACTGTAACTCCAAATTGGTTGTCAACTAAAGAGTAAATATTACTGCACTTCACATGATTTTCAAGACAGTTCTTAAAAAGCTTCCAAAGCAGAAGTAAATTTGTTTATTAGAACCAATCTATATTATGAAGTCTTGAAAAGATCTCAAGGGCTGTTGAATTTGTGTTTGGAGAACCTTTTCTGAACTAGACAGCATTCCACTACTTTCAAAATGTTTGCAATTTTTGGAGACAAAGTTCAGCACTCTCTTGCACAGTGTGTTTAAAGAGGAGCCCATTACTTTAATGAGAAGTGTGTTCATGATTCAGAAGGAGGATTTCTCAAAAAAATTAATTCTCTCTTTAGTTAGGGCTTTTATGTAATATCTGCCCAGGAAATAGGGATCCTGCAAACAGGAAGTCCCTAATACTGGGATAGCCTCCTGGGTTGTGTCTCCCCAGCACCAAGCACTTGGTCAGTTCTTTGTGTTCAGTCCTTCAGGGGTTACTTAGTGACCTGAGCAATGAACCTTACAGTCACAAGTAGTCCAGCTCCAGGGAGTACTTTCTAAGGTTTTGCTTGGTAGCTAAGGACCTTAAATGCTCTGAGTCTCCAGGGCTGGGATGGTTTTGTGGGCAGATCAGCCACTGTTGTTAGTTCCACAGAAGGCTTCCAAACATACCAGACCTTCTAAGCCAGAATTCCCAGTCACGTGGATCTGAGACTGAGAGTTTTCAGAAACTCAAGTAGGGCCTGCTGTGTAGGGGGGTCATGTCTGAGGCCTGGAGCAGAGCTCCTGCAAGGCCTGCTCTCAGATGGCTCCCGACTGAGGGGCTGCCACTCCGCTCCCGCTAGCACAGGGATAGTCTGAGACTGGGCTCCCGGGAACCACAGATGCCTGGAGTTCCCACAGCTGCTCGGTGACATTCACATCCTTGTCAGCATCTTTGTTGCTACAGAGAACATAATTTTCACATATGAACACTGAAGACATTTAGGCTGCACTGTTTTAGTACCTCTGTATGTAACTCAGAGGTTTTGGTTAGTAAAAATTTAAAGTGTGTCTTTCAGTGGGATTTGGATTGAAGCCAGGTCTTTTTTTCCTGTAGAAAGGAAATCCTGCTTTTCAGCCTGCTCTGTTTCTTACAAATTGATTGTTACAGAAGTTTGCTCATAGTTGTGAATGGGCCAGAACTTCCACTGGAATCATATTTGAAGGGCCAGTCATTGTCATAGTTCATATGGTGTTGACATTTTTATGCAGAAAGTGAAAAAAGTGTCTTTCTTAAAGAAGGAACTGGAGTATGTGAAAATGTTTGTACTTTACATTTGATAGAATTATCATTTGAAAAAACATGTACACTTCCCCCCCCCCCCCAATTTAGTTCTGTTTGTAATCTAAGAAAAAGGGAAGGACAGTTAGAAAGAGGTGTCTGAAGATGGAACAGACTGCAAAAACATTTCTTATCAGTATTCTTTTCACTTTAGAATCTTCTACAATGGGTAAGTCTGATGCCACTCTCTGGGATATAAATCGGACTACATCTTCTAGAGAAAGCTCGACAGGCCTTGTTAGACAGACAATGGCAGGTTTTGACCAAGAACATAAGGAAAATAATTTGTCATGAATGTGGAGGCAGACTGCAATGATCTTAAGAAAACCTGCTTCATTCATCCCACAGAATTTAGTGATTACTGTTTTTTTTGTAATCAGACTTTGCCATGTGCAAGACTGCACAGCAAACAGGTGCCCAAGTCTCTGTGGCTTTTCCCACTGCTGTTTCTTGTATCCTTTGCACAAAGTGTATTGTTACAATATTGGGAAAATTCCAGGATCCCTCAAGTTAGGGCAGTTGTCTGATAGCTATGTGTCAGAGTCATGGGTGATAACAAGCTTGATGTACATAGATTTAGAAAGGCCAGCATAATTTAGCTGGTGGGTTGTGTGTGTGTGTGTTTGTGTACGTTGTGCCCAAAGGTTAAGACCATACAGAATGAAAGATAAAGCCAAACAAGCTGAAATTGAGACCTGAAAAGACAAAATGTGTCTTAGGGTGACAGTCTGTGGTGAGATGTGTCAATGCACTATAGGAGAGGAAATCAGATACTGGAGACTGGTCAGTCTGTATGTAGATAATGTGGCCTGAGGCAAGGGTGTGAGTCAGGAAACAAGGATTTCATGCCTGCTGTGTTGCCTCCAGGATGTAGGTTAGGTATAGCAGGAACAAGTGCAGGTCATCTGGTTAGGAACAGAAAGAAGAGTGACATGGCAGGAGGCACAGATCAAGGCTGATGTCCTGATCTCCTCAGGAAGGAGGAGAAAGATTTTGGAGGACAGCTGTAAGTGTAGGGACACGTGGGATCGTCTGGAGCTGGCTACAATGATTGTCCCTGCTACTGGCAGAAGGGAAAGATCACTGAGGTCAGTCTCCTGGACCTGTCTCACCCTTTGGCCAGCCCTAATTGCAGCCAGATTGGGCTGCAGTCAAAGGGACACGCAAAGGGTAGTGGAAAAAGGGCTTAATGAGGATCCTTGACAACGTTAATTTAACAAAAAACTTCCTTCAGTCCAATACATTAATACATTATAGGCACAAAGATTTAAGTTCTGTCAGCATAGCTTGTCTTATCCTTACAGTCTCCTTTCCAGGGTCAGTAAGTACTGCAAGATAGACACATAATTGAACTAGGCAGAAGGTTGAAGTTTGCCAGTGTAAGTAATCTTATTAAAAGAATTTAAAATATTTTCATGTGTAAAATTGCACCTTTGGATGTAATATGTATCATACTCCTGGTACATGTCTGTATGGATGTGCATACCCTAATCTGTGTACAGGGCTTTTAAGCAATTAAGAAACAACTGAGTTTCAGCTGATTTTACATAGATTTTCGTTCCAATAATACTGTGTGAGAGTTTGGGTACACTGTTGATCCTTTAACCTGTCTATCTGAGTCTCAGCTTATAGCAATATTTTTCTTGGGAGTCTGTAGCTGTTATTTCCACTAAAAGAAAAAAAAAAGGAGTTTAAATACATAGAATGAGTCTGTTGTTAGAGTTTTGTTGTGAGGAAGGTAATAAAGGACATGCTGATGTCTGTGGATGAAGGCTGAGAGAGCAGAAGTTTGTGCAAAGTGATGTTAGTTTTAAAATCAAATTTATTATTTTTTTATGACAACTATTCTTCAGAAAAAAAATGAAAAGGGATTCTGAGTGCAGATAGTTAATCCCTGAACTGCTTATTATTGTTTATTATTTCAAAGGTCTGAACATTTGTTTGAATGGACCTTGTAAAAGTAGTGTCCATGGGAACTTTTAAAGTGTAGAATGGAACTTTTTCAGTATGTTTATGTTAGCATGTCAGTCATGAGCAGAAAACCCCAAGGACTCAAGGAGCAAGATGACTCAAAAGTCATCTCTTGAAGCTTTGGTTTTAGGAAACAAACTAGAAGAGGAAATTCAGTTTTGTAGGATAATGGTGTTTTATTTCTCCAGACAGAATTTTTTTGCTAAATTTCAAGAAATAATGTGCAGTTTACTTAGCAGATCAAAGACATTCAATTTTTTTTCCTTTGGGCTTTCAGATATTTGCTTTTATAACTAGTGAAAAATACTTTAGTAATTGACCCTATAATGATGAGAAATGCTTAATTTGACGGTTCATTTTATATATTTGTAGTGAGATAGCATTAATAAAATTTATATTTATAAATAAAATTAATTTTAAAGTTTTCTATTGCATCTCCATGTGCATCCTTATGTTTTCATATATAACATGGTTTTTTTTTTAAATCTAAGTGTCCTAGTTTCCATCTGGAATTTGGAAACAACACTAAATTGTCATTCTTCCAATTAAGAAAGAATATGCTTGTGTTGTCAATGAAAAAATAATGGTGTGTTGGCCAGGTCCCATGGTCCTTCCTTCAGTAGGGATTTTTCAGACAAGACGTATATTCACCGTATAAACAAAGTGTCTCTGAGTGTACTGCTCACATTCCAGCTCTGCACAGACCTCTCTCAGACTTCCTGGGGAAATGGAGAAAGCTTTCTTGTGGCAGCATATTGGTTTTCAGTCTTGTGTACTCTAGCAAATTTCATAACTAACTTTTCAGTGATGTAGTCCTGCTGCTTGTAAAAGTGGTGTAAACTGTGTGTAGGCAAAGGTTAGGTTAGAATGAAGAAAAGAAGTGATAAAAGCGCCAGAGCCAGATACTGACTATGGGATGAAGGCAGGGGTTTGGTTTCTGCTGACTTTCTGAATATAATGCAATCTGATGGCTATGCTGTCTTTTTAATTCCCCGTTTGTAATTTCTTCAAGGTTAATCACATTTCTAGAAGCCTCAGGGAGGTTTTCCTCTACTTTGCCTCTCAAATAAACTCTTTTGGATGGTTACCTAAGTCATAGCCCTTTTTCCCATTAAAGTTAATGCTATTGCCTTTTACTTGAGTTGTTAGTGCAGAGAGCATAATAGCTGTAAAGGTAGGGCATTTGCTAATAAAGAAACACACATTGTGGTTTTTGTAATGCTTCAGATGAAGTTTCCTAAAACAAAAGTAATTCCATTTATTACTTTTGGCCTGTTTAAACAACATTGATATAAATATAACTTGTACAAAAGCCTGAGTGTAGGGTAACTTATTTCTTAATATATTTAAAGACAAGAATCCAGCAGAATTAAAATGACTCTTGTTTATAACTCTGCTGTCAAAATCAAATGCTTTTAGTCTTAGCAGGATGTATGCTCATCCTTAATTTCTAAACTTCCTTCCATTTGAATCCTAGTGTTTCAGCTTTTATCTGGGGAGGTGGGAAACCTGACCTTTCAGTGAGCCAGCCAAATGCATGTCTTCTTCATGGCTTACACAAGGCATGTCAGTTATGCATTTTGCCACAGTTTGTAGCTTTAAACTGAGCAGCTGTTGCCTCACTGTTAGTTTGGACAAGTGCAGCGTGGAGACTTTTTGGGGCACTGAAGTACCTGCTCTTCTGGCATTTTAGGAGGAATCTAAGATTCAATGGAAGGCACATTTGCTGGTAAGATTTGCCCTTCTGTGGCCGGTAGTACACAGTTCTGATTACGTACAGGGAGTTAAATCAAAGTGATAGTTTTATTTCCAGAGAAGTAACTTGGGTGCCAATCTTATTTCTAATCTTATTTTAGATCTATAATGGCTGCATTTAAATAATAGTGCTGTCAGGACACAAAACTGTTTCTAGGTGGAAAATGAAGTAAGGATTTAATTAAAGCAATATGAAATAATGTCTTAACAGTGTATTTTGTATTTCAGTTTGTTTGAAATGGAATGCAATATTTCAAGTAATTTAGGAAAATTGCTTTGCATTTATTTGGTTCACATTGCAACTATTTCAATATTAAATTCTGTTGTGGGACATTCCTTTGTTTCGTATTCTACAAAAAACAAGTGTCTGTTACAAAATTGCTGGACAAAATAGGAATTTCAGTACTTTAAAAAGTACTAGAACAAGGTAAGTATTTTTTTCCTAAAGTATATAAATTACTCAAACATTGCCAGTTCATACCATGTTTTTGAATGTAAACGCACTGCTGCTTTTTCTTTAGTGAGCTTTTCTTCCTGGATCTTCAGTATGCAAGTTTATAACTTGCAAGCAGTTTTTGTTTCATGATTGCTTAAGGGAGTTTATGGTTTTTTTCCCTTTCTGAATGGCATGTACACATAGCAGCATGTAATAGCAATGTTTTGCTCCTAACTGGTCATAAAGAAACCCCTCCATTTGCATGGTTTTTTCAAGTGGCATTTGTAACTTGAATGAAGGTTCATAATATTTTACTCTGTGAAAGGAATGTCCTTTATGTGCTAACTCTCCCATTTCCCTAATCTGGCTGTTAGCTAAAGGCTATGACAAGCATTCACCATTCGAAGTGATAGTACCCCATTGCAATAGGAAGGTTGTCTTGGTTGTCAACACTGTTATTCTCACCTCAGTGATTTAGAGAGCACAGCAAAAAAGCACCCTGATATCAAGTGTATCTGTATTGATTGCAAAACAATGGTGGTTTTGATGTTCAGCCTATTCAGTCAGTGATAACAACTCTGAGATAACTAGAAATAGTACAAGAAAGGGAGTGAAATTTATTTTAGTTATTTCAGCTCAGACTCTTCCCTTTGGCTGTTTTCTAATGTTTTTAGCTTTGATTTGAGGTGGAATGGTGTAAACATTTTTCTAAAAATTAGGCTGATGCTAGGATTTTTCTTAGGGCATAATTGGTTTAGCTTTTATTTAAGAGGATTCATATTGACATCGTTTTTGAATGTTTAGTTATTTGCTTTTGAAATACTAGTTATGCATATAAAAGCATTGCTACATATTTTAGTAATTCTGAAATAAGTAATTTGCCAGGAAGATTTATCAAATGTGAATTGAAAATGTTTCAAAGCATTAGTAGAAGAAGTAGGATACAATTTGCTGCTAAAAGTACCTTTAACTATTTTCTTGAGCTTAATTTTAAGGGCTTTGCACAACTCTACAGTAATTACGTATTTTTGTCTCCATTTCCCATGGACTTAGTGTGACAGATTTCATGCACACTTTCAGCTTTCTTTGTGAGTGTTGAGGTCTTCTAGGAAAGGGATAGATCTGCTGCTCTTGCATCATGTCTCCTCTCTTTGCCCCCATCCATGGGCTGGAGTGGTGTCTCCTAAGAGCGTTTTTCTTTGAGGGGGGGAAAAAGAATTCTCAGTCTGGAAAAGCTATTGCTTCAAATGCCTTTTAATATGTTACTCTTAGCTTTAGAGGACATTTTATCTGGAGCTGTTCACCTGTATTTGCTTGTTCAAATTTAAATTGCAAAGCTCTGCAGAGAAACACAGCAAAATGGTCCTGTGGAGAGCCAGGAGTTGGGCTGGATGATCCTTCTGGTTCTTTACAGCTCAGCATGCTCTGTGATTCTGTGAAAAATTTCTTTAACATGGATCAAGTGTCATAAATATTTGTAACTTATTCTAAAAATGATTATACAGTTTTTTCAAATAAACTGGTCTTCTTATTAATTTCTAGAAGTTTCAACTTGGAATTCAGAAGAATTCCAATTGGAAATGTCATTAATCTTTGGGACTTGATTCTGAAAATAGCTATACTTAAAAATAATGCTTTTGTGTTATTTGCTTAGAAGAGTTATTTCTGTTCTTGTGTTTTTGTAGGCACTTGGCTGATAAAATGTAATTAGCATTTTAGGAACTTATTTGTGGTATTATGCTTTAAAGCACATTAAATAGTTTTGTTATTATTTAAGTTGAAGTGTCTTAAATTTAAAAACAAAAAAGAACCTTAGAAGTAGAATTTTCTTCTAGGCTTTAGGTGTTCATAATATGCAGTTCTGTAATTGCCATGAAGTACAAGGAATCAAATTAAATCATATAGTTCATGTCTACCTCATAGGTACAGTATTTGAATATAAAACCTCCTAATAGCTACTAACAAAACTTTTAAATATGTATTGAGCACAAAAAGAAGAGGTGCTGCGTCAGGTACTGGTTGTCTTGAGGATGGTGGTAGGATTTGCATACAAAGTCAGTGTTTGGGAGAGAAGTCTTCAGGTATTTTCCATAACCATATATAGAATTAATTTCTCTAAAAAAGACATCAAGAGGAAATATGAAAATATTCTTGTTTGCAAAAATAGAACTAGAACTGTGTCAGTAACTAGGATTTCTGTTTGATTCCAAATCACCAAAATATTATACTTTCTTTTGTTCAAAAGAAACAGATCCTTCAAAAACCAAAACTTTTCTTTGAACGTCAAATATTGGAAAATATTTCAGAAAGTTTGAGAAGGAAAAAAAGGTTTAGTGATTGCATGGATCATGGTACATCAAATTCGAAAACAGGACGGCACTAACAGCATGTTGTTTGGGAAAGTAAGAAAGCTCATGGAATTGCAAAGCCTATTGTCAGTGGAGCCATTCAGCTGGTCTAACATCCTTCTGAGTTGTCTCTGTATTAAGCTCAGTAGTCAAAAGGCAGCTGTGCTGCTGTACAGCCTTCTGAAGAAGCCTGAGAACTATCATCCACATGCACAGCTTTTCCCAGGGGTCATTGACACTCCAAGGCAAAGGGTGACACTTCTAGTGTGAGTTTTTCTGTCATCAAGGACCAACCATTTGTTCTTGTTATGCACTTTTTCTGCTAGATTTAATTATTTCAAATCTGATATTTTTCCCCTGTTCGGAGGTGCTTACATATCTGCTACAGTCAAGTCTCCTCTCAATTGCACTTTATTGAACTAAAGTTACACATTTCTGATCTAAATATCTTTCACTGGGTCTCACTATTCAAGCCTGGAATAATTTTATAGCTCTCTTTGGATACTCTGTGGTTTGTCTGTGTCTTTAAGAAATACAGAAAAGATAACTGTGTATTACTGGTGTCATCCATGATCTATGCAGGGGGACCTAGTTTTGCCAGCACCACCTCCTAAAAGCTCATAGATAAAATTCGGTTTTAGGGTCCCATCTTATTTTTTCAGAGCTGTTAACCTTAGGAAAGCAAAACTCCTTTTCATACACAGGATTTGCAGTTCTTATGTCTAGAATACTTCCTATTTCCAGTAGATCTATAATGTGTACACTAACCTGACTACTTGCTTTTCTGTTAAAGTCAGGTTTGTAAGGTAAAATGGTTAACTGCCCTGTAACAGTCCTGGAATAATTTGGGTTGGAAGGGACTGTGCTGGTCTTAAAGACAGATGTGCTTTATTTTTCCAGTTTTTTTATTTTCTTGCTATATAAACAATATCATTGACATGGTTGACCCTAACCCTATTTAAAACCTTACCTGCAATATAGGTAACAGTAGCACCACAAGGAAGGAGGAGGAGTGTTAATTTTTGCTATGTACTTTTACAAAAGGAATTAATTGCATTTGAAGTCTTCAGGTTAAGGGAGATTTCTTAAAATATGGGGAAGGTACTAGTTTTGAGTTTGTTTTCAGATGGTAAAATCACTGGCTTTGAAAGTTCCCTGTTAAGAAAGGACTGCAAACACCCTTTCTAGTATAATCTGCTAAAGCTTAATGACAAAGACACAATTCATTAAGGAGTCTTGTGACTGTTTAGAACAGCTTTTATGTAGCAAGTGTATTAATCCGGTGAAAGCCAAATGTAATAAATACTTCCATTTTTTTACAAGATAGCTAGTTTCAGCAGTATAATGCATAGGGCTATATATTCTGTTTGCTTGAACACAATCTTCTATAAATGTATCTTTTTTAATTTACCTCATGATGCCCAAATGACATAAACTAAACAAAGACAATTACAGAAAATAGTTGCTTATATAGTTGCTTATAGCAGGGTTTAGTCTAAGCAGAACTATATCAATTTACTAGTGAAGTTGTAGAAAAGCTTGCAAGGATAAAAAAGTACTTAGAGCATTTATATTAGAGGTAGGAAGAAGTAATATTGAGGCAAGTCATAGATGTTGAGACTGTTAAGATCTCTGTTATGAAGTTAAGGTTGATTTAATGCTTTGTGTAGTCTATTGTTTTACTTCTTCTGACTTTGAGACATGTGCCTACCCTGTTCTCTGCTGTCTGCTGTATTCCACTAATCCCTCTCTGGCTTAAACTCCTGTGTCGTAGAGCAGATTTCAGTTCTAAGGCTAAATCACACAGGCTGCTCCACTCTGTAATTTAAAAACATATGAAAGGAAGAATCAAAATCTTTGAAGCTCTGACTTTTTGGCAATTCTTGTTATTGTGATGAGGTTTTTTTCATTAAGCTAAATAATATTTTTGCTATCTCAGTACTACAGAACTTTTCTTGGACTTCAGAGTTTTATTAAGCATATCAGCATTTCCCCTGGTAGCTCGCCTGGCCATGTCTGTACTGCACAGTGCTCATGGCTCTGTCTGAAGTGGTGAGGTAGCCCATGGTGCCATTGGTCCACTGAGAGTATGTGACTGTGCATTTGATGTGTTCTGTATGTCTGTGAAAGGACTTTGATTATATTGACCTGAGTTTTGCTGTGTATTTCTCTTTTTCCGAGAAAATGCCTCTCAGCATCCTTTGAGTTGTGCTTCTGCCACAGCCTTTGTGATTCCAGAAACCTTGCTAAGAATAGCTGGCTAGTAGCAATACTTTCTTAAAAGAATAACTGGCATGATATAATACTTACATGACATCATGAACGTGACTTACTATGATGGGAAGTTGTAAATTCATGTTAATCCCTTCTAAAAATAGTGTATGAATTTTCCTTAGCTTCCCATCAGCTTCCTCATGAGAAAAATCAGCTTGTTAAGGATGCAGGCTGTTACAACCCTTTTGAAAATTTTCTGGTATTTGGCATCATTAGGTGTTTGCATTGAAAGATACCTTTCCAAATTACCTTTTAAAACTTTGGAAATTGCATTCTAGAGTAAGGAATAGCTTCTTTCATTTAATTCTGTAAACTCATTACAGAATCTTTTTCTTCACTCAGTAAATTTAGTAATGGTAATTGGACTTTGCCAAACAGGTATTGTACTACACTGGAAACTTACATTGAAATTGCAAATAAGGAAAAAATGTGAGACTAAGAGGATTGTTATTATTCTAGGTAGAGAGATTAGTTTTACTCTTCCTGAATTACAAGAGGAAGTAGTTTACAGAAGAAAAGAGCTGAATTACTTCCCTTCTTAAAAAAAAAAAAAGTCAACAGTATGGCAATAATTTTACTTTATTCCTCTGTGGTTACAAACTTTCATTTTTTTCAGGCCGGCTTCCTCAGTTGTATTTTAACCCTACAGGAAAAATGCCAATTTGACATACTGTACATTTACAATACATACTCACCAATGAGCTTGAGCAAAGACTGTGTCTGGGGAAGGAGAAAAAGAAGATAAACTAATCCACACTAAAATAAATAATAAATATGTATCAGGAAAGCCATCTGTGTTTTGCCTGCATGGACATGCATGTTGTCTGCATGTTGTTTTTCCTTCCTTTAAATTATCTGTAAAGTAACATACCTTTTGTCCTGAGAGCGCTCAACCCAGGATACTTAGCCCATAAAACTGTATTTCTCAGAAATGGCTATTAATATTAGCTTTGAAGATAGTTCACTTTTAATTCCAACCACAAGGAAAAAATATAAATAATATGTAGAATACAGTAGTCCAAAATAGTTCAGTTGGAAGGGACCTACAGATCATCTAGTCCTACTGCAGTAGCTAGCCTTAATTCTTTTAAACTAAAACTTAGGAGATTGTTTTTACCCAAGAATACACATAAGGATTACGGCAAGGGCATCAGCTGTGATTCTACCTCTGTGTTTCTGTGCAGTGTAAACAGGACACAGACCAAATGATATTTTGTAGGCAGACACCAAAGGAGGAGTAGCAGAGCTCTGGCTGTGTTGGGGTAGAGTGGAGGTACCTGACCCCCCTGACAGTGCTCTGCAGGACGTGCAAGAAGAGCCGTGGATTTGCTGCACAGCGTTCCCAGTGGCTGCAGGTTACTGACTGGGCCATCATCAGTTAATGACATACTCATTTTCACATCTTAAACATCTCCCTCTCTTTTTGACCAGTTTCAGTGAATACTCTTTTAGTATGTCTTAAAATACTTTTAAGCCATTTCTTTAATAATGAAGTCCGAGTGCTGAATGGTTGTGAATTATGAGTATTAGCTTTGCCCTTCACCCTGTTATGTAATCCATCAATTTATTTCCAGTTCATAATTTTTCTCTATTTTTGGCATCTTTTTCAATTAGTGTCCTTGGTTCACTCATTTATCCTTGTGCAAGAGAATATTTTCATATTTTCCTCTACATCGTGAATTTTGAACTAGGAGGTAGAATTACTGCAGTATTTCTTTTTAGCAGCATAGAACTCACTGTTCTTATTAACTCTTTTTAAAGTATCTTTATAAATTATGGTACTGTCTTTAACAGCACTTTGAGAAGTGTGTTAAAGTGTGTGAAGTGTTTTGTTCTTACTAGGTTTTTCCTGCTGTACACTGCTGATACAAAACTTATCACAATAGTTTTGTGGAGTTCCATTACTAAGTTTTTGACTAATGCCTTAATAAATCAAGCAGTTTTCTCTGATGTGTCTTAGGGAATTTCTATGTGTACGTTTTTGATGAATACAGGTATATTTCCTGGATTTTGTTTTTGTTAGAAATCTAAAAATCTTGGGTATCAAATTAAATTATAGCTGCTACAATAAATGTGACTGTGCTGTCCTATTCACAAAATGTTCTCATTATCAGAGAAAATTCAGAGCACACAATAATTGAATCATCACCAAAACTAAGTGGTGAAGGAGTAGATTTTGTAGGAGCTTCAGTTATGTAGAGGTTGAATTTATATTATTCCAAGCGTAATATCAAATAAGTTAAAAAGTTTCCGTAACAGATCATACAAAGACATTTTGTACCCAGGTGCACAATCGAAAGTATCTGCTGTTAGCGGTTTTATTCTCTATCCATTTTCGTAGTTACAGAGAGGACAGGTCTCAAAATAAACTCATGTTAGGAACAGATTCTGTTTAGGGAAATACTGAAAGCAGGCCAGAATGATGAAAACTCTGAACTGATTAAGCATTTTTCAAGTGTATTCCATTCTTTTCAAATTCTTTCTCTGCTAAGCTTCAGGGCTTAAATCGGGAACATCTAATGAAGTGTTGTTTTTACTGGATGTGGCTTGGATTAATTTTGTCCCAATAATCAGTAAGAATAATAACCCAAACACCTTATGCAGCAGATTTGCCTGCCCTTTGGTCTATGTGGAAAATCTGGTAGCGTGTCTCATGCACTGGATTGTCTTTCCTTTGAAGATTCAAAAGGCAAGAAAAATTAGTTGTAAGCGTTGTACACTTATCATATCTTACTTAATTCTCATGTTATTCTTTGACATGATTAAAATCAAGTTCTCAGATTGGCATCTAGTGTTCATCTTGTGTCTCTAACACCAATGGCAGTTTTGGTGTGTGCTTCACTTGGTATGACACTGAAGCCATAGGAAACATTCTTATTATTTTTACCTTGAAAGACTATATTTAATGATTGTTTTCCAAATTGAAACAGTTTTCATTTGAATAGTTGCTTGAACTTGGGCGTTCATGTGCAGAATTTGTAAAACTGGACCAGGTGGGAGCAGATCATTGCTCTTTCCCACCTATCCTTGAAGGGTCACTGCAGCATGTAATCTGGTCTTCATGATAAGACCAAAGTACAGAAGATGATGCTTTTTACAAAATGTATTTCTGAGGATCCTAAGGCCAGAAATGAGTTTTAATTTGTGCTTATGGTAGTTTATGAAGTTGCGCAGCAAGGTGCAAACTTCAACAGATCATTAATTAAATGCAGGGATTGTTAATGTCAAAGTCCAGTGCACTCAGACTAGAAAGAAATGCCTCAAGGCTGAGGCATTGAAAATGGCTGTTGCAGTTTTACAGGTATTTACATTATGAATGCTATGTTTTGCTGCTACAGTTTGTAGTCTTTTAAAATTAAAAAGTTCCTAAAACAACAACAAAAAAGAAAATGTAGAAAATCAGTATCATAAACCCTTGCTTTAATGGGTACCTAACTGTACATACATCTGTAGAACATCCTTCTTTTCCATAGGTGTGTGTATATATATTCTCAAACTACATTTTTGTTTGCATTTTCTCCCATACTCACTGATTATAACAGAGTTCTTTAATTCTTAAAATTGAAAAGCTTTTGCATTACATAAATGGAAAAAATAGAAGCAAGATTAATTTTTACTGTCTTGATTGAAATACTCAAATATTGGAACCTGACTTGAGATGCTTGCACTCTGTCTAATCACTGGATATTTCTCCATTGCAGCATTAACTGAAAGTTGTATGCATTTTAATTTAATTTTGAACAGCAGCTCCTGCTTTGATTTTGGACAAGCTTTGTATTATTTTGGGAGGTGAGGTCAAACCTTGAGTTCTGCTTTGACTCAAGCAGTAACGAGTTCATTTTGCATTGAGAATTATGTGTTCTTTTTCTATAATGTTCTTTTCTTCCAAAGTAAACTCATAAATCCTCCCTTTTGACGATTTTGTTCTTATGGGCTGGAATTTATCTGGTAATTTACATGTACATTTGTTTAGCATTTGAACTTAACATTCCATATGCTATGCTGTATTTATATCCAGATCTTAAAAGGTCTTGAATACAGATGCTGCACAGAGAACCCTCCTGCTGGTGTGTGTTGCTCAAGTCAAAATCCTGTTAGTCTACCACTGTGGCAGCCTTTAGGAGAAAGATTTATGAAATGTATGTGAAAGTGGAATATTTCTGAAATCATTCAGGAGTTTTGCAGAGGAGGGGATTCATTAGATGGGATTACATTTCAGGAAAAAAATGAAAAACCCAAAACCACTTGAGCAGCAAGTGTGGTGGTGTCATAATAAGCTCTTTCCAGCCTTTTCACATATCTGTTACACTGTGGTATAAAGGTGTATATTTAGAAGATCAATCATTATAGCCCAGAATCCCATCATCCAGCCTTCTTGGTGATAGTTGCCTCTGAAGCAATGAAATCTTGTGTCCGGTCTTGCACAGTGCGTGCTGCAGCATGCCACAGCAAGATGGCATGTTGGTATCCAACAGCTTTTGAGAGCTAATTTTCAACCAGTCATCCAGACATTCACAGTCTATCTACCAAATTATAATTAAACCTTCTTCTGGCAGGTGTTCTGAAATGAGGATACAGTTTCATGAGTTACAGCAGTAGGTGAAGGTCCCCTAAAATAGCAGGTCTCAGGTGGCCCATTGCCATACATAGGTGGCCCATTGCCATACATGTAGACTGGAAGCAATAAAGCTGCTTTCTGACTAAACATGTACATGGTGGATCTCTTCAGACTTCTGGCAGCACTGCTGATTCATCTCTCCATAATACCTATAAGTATGTCTATGTTCAGCAAACCCTGTGTAACACAGGGTGCCCTTTGTAGTTGAAGTATCCATTTGCTACCCTGTTAGCCTCAGGGTTGTTTGTTACAGGCACTGCCTTCAAAGCCTGTTATTTCAGGTGCAGAAGAAATGTTTACTGGCTGGGGTTAACACACAAAAACCACATTGATTCTTATGCAGATATTCTGCAGCCATTGCTAGTTGTACTTTTCTCCATGAGGATGCAGTCTCAGCTCTTTGCTAGCTGCCCTGAAAATGGAAAGGAATTGGAAAATCAGCATCAAATTGGATGAGTTTTGTCCTGAGATCTTCTGATTTTGCCAAATCAAAATTAATGTCACACTGCAACTCGTTGCATCTTTTTTCTTGGGAATTTACTGCCAGAAGAAAATCCAGTATGTATTATGGACAAGTCTGATTGTTTTTGTCGGTCAGTACCAACCAACCTGCATACAGAGAGGAAATGGTTGATTAAATGTGTTGATAATATATGGTAATTCAGAGACAAGCAGCCAAGTTCTCCTGTACACTGCAAAATATTTCCATGAATGACTCAGGCTAGTGGAGTGGTAAAAGCCCTTGGATGCAATTCCAGAAATCTGAGCAGCAGCGTGGCTGTAATTACACACGGCAGTGTAGCTGTACACTAGGGATGATGGGAGGCAGGCATGGCAGTTCAGGTGTGGTGAAATCATGGTGATTCTTTGAATTCGTTTCATGTATGATGTCAGTGCTCGTATTTCACAGAGATTTCACAGGATATTCTGAGTTGGAAGGGACCCAGAAGGATCATTGAGTCCATCTCTTAAGTGAATGACCCATACAGGATAGAGCACATGGCTTTATTGTTATTAGCACATGCTCCAGCCAACTGAGCTAATATCAGTAAATCTAGTTTAGAACCAGGATCTTCTAATCCAGCCATAAGCAGGGTTTAAATAGTTTTTCAAGCTCATACTTAATGGGTAGGAACTTCTGAAAAATGTAAGGACTGCTATGTAGTTGTTAACTCAAGGTTAACATATTAATAAATACTTAATGCTGATCATCTTTAAATCAACTTTACAATCTAAATGAATGTTTTGTTGTACGTAGGTTTTACCCTGTGAAAATGTTTACCCAACTTTTGTAGTTAAAGAAAAAAAAATTCTTTCCCATGCATGTGCATCTGAACTGTCTTAATAATTATATCATTTTTTAGACAACTTAAATTTGTTTCAAGACAGAAATTATATAGGCAGGTTGTATCTCTTAACAGTACAGTACTTTCATGTTTTTTTCCCCTGGGATTTCATGTGATTGATTCTATAATTGCAAAATTTTAAAAGTGTGTCCAGAGTCTGGTTTTCAAAACGGAACTCTTTGCCAGTTCCTAAAGCAAGAAGTGATTTTAGGAGTGACTGTTGTTACAATCACTCCATATCTTTCTTTTTGCTTAATTCCACTATTCAGTCAGTTCATGAGTCAGGATTTTGTGGTATATAATGTCATTTAATTCAGTTATACTTCAACATGCTAGTTGCCTTTTAAAAAAAATCCTCTCCAGAAGTTTCATAAATCTGTTCAGCAATAAAATCTCAGCCTCAGTAGAAATATCTGTGTGTTATAGTTTCAGGGTGTTCTATTCCCAGCAAAATTCTTTTCTACATGTGATTTCTCTCTTTTTCCTTTTCTCTTTGTACTATAGAACCTATTGGTTTTTTCATCTGGCCCAATGTGGTGACTTGCTGCTGCTCCCCAAGAGATCACCTCCTCCAATGTCTTGCTATTACTATGCCTGAATTAAACTCAAAGCAGGCATTCTTGAACTAGCTGTGAAATTTGCTGTTTCTATTCCAAACCTGAAAAGGATCCTGTGCCCTCAGAGTGTATCAGTAATCCTACTTGGTCTAAAAAAAAAAAAAAAAAAAAAAAATTCTACAGACTGTAGCTCATCTTCTTTTCCTCAGGTTATCTCTGTCTTCTGCTTGCTGATGCTTAGGTCCTAAAGAACTCCAGTTTTATTTAGTGCAAGTACCCTGTAGATCAATGCTCCCCTGCTAATAATAATTTCCAATGTGTGCTGATAGGCAGTTTTAAGAGGTAGCCCATATTGCTAGATTTAGGTATATGGACAGAGAACCTGAGTGTCTTCTCATTTGATTACTTGACTCATAAGGAAATTTGAAGACAAAGTGGATCTATTGATTTCAGTGGTTTCTACAGTGAAATCGAACTTCAATTTGATCCCGTTCTGTGTCAAGCTTCCCAGTAAGTTAAATATCAGGCTCTTTAATACTGGAGTGAGTTGTTTGCAGTCAGAATTGATAATGGTGAATTCATGTTCATTAAGGGAGAGAGAGATATTTTTAATTAGATAGAAGACAAACAGGAAATTAACAAAAGCTTGTTGGTTTGGTTATTACGGTATTGAGATATATTGCATCCAAGGGACAGCAAAACAATGTTATCCCAGTTGTGCTGATCTGTACTGGAAGCTGGTGTTCAATTAAACTGCTTTATAGTGCTTAGGTGTCTTCAGCTTGGGGAGCTTTTATTGTATTTTTCCTCTTTTTTGAACAGAACAGTTCTACATTTTCTATATTGACAGCTGTTCATCTGTGGCTATTTCTTAAATTTTTACTGTGGTCAGTATTTATTTTCTCACTGTACACATAATCCATATATTCTCTTAAAGCATATGAACAGTTTGGAGGATATCTGTAGCATAGCTTACTAAAAAGGCCTCTATTAGAATCCATTTATTGCACACATTTTAATATTAGCAGAGAAAAAGAATCCTCTTAAGATTTTTCTATACTTTCAGTTAGATTAGTATAATGTCATAGAAGCAAAGTCTATTATCAAAAAACTGTCTAAGTTAAAAGATATTATAATAGGTTGAGTAATTACTTTTATTCTTACAGCTATTGAAATTCATCTTTTGCTCTCGATCACAGCTTGTCATAATCACAAGATCTTTGCCAGTAGCCTTCTAGAGAGTGAGCATGTTCTTAGGTACTGTAATTTTCACTTTACTGCTTTAAAACTGTTTTTTGAATGTAGAGATGGAATACTTTTTTTTTTTTTAAATGAAAGTAAGTGTAGAAAGAAAAGGACCTAGAAATAAAACTAAGACAGAAATCCAGTTATTGAATATTTCAGTTAATCAAACTTTGTTGAAAGTAGATTTTCATATTCTAGGCCGGCTTACTCTTTTTAGATGGCATTCATTTAAAAAATGCAGTGACTTTTCCCTGGCACTCTGTATTTTTCTCCCATTCTTAAAAAGATAATTCTTTTGTTAGAGGAGAAGAGCCCTCTTTGTTCCCACTGGTATCAGCGATGACTAAGTCAGTCCAGGAGTCCTTTGTTAAAGCTAAGCAGAGGTTATCTTGTTTTGAGTAATAAAAGCAATACTTGCTGTGTTAAAGATTATCTGCTTCAGCTGTTTATCAGCAGGATAAGCAAAGCTATCTATTTCAGCTTTAGGCAACTCAGAAATGAGTAGTCTGGGTCCTTATTTTCTTGTAGTATTTTTAGCATTAACTTGATGTGGTAGAACACAAAAACCAGTATCATTTACTGCAGCAGCTAATTTTAGTGAGGATCGTATCTTGCCTTAACTGTGAAAAAAGCTACTGTGATTTGGGTCTGAAAGCAGTTCCATTCTGCAAGTTACTCTAAGGACCTGGCCATTCTTTGAAGTGCAGAAAGATACTATCTGTTTCCTGAAGAACACAAACTGACAACACAAAGCTGGAGGACTTACTTATGAGCCTGGTTAAGGAGTTTTATAGCAGAAGCAGATCTGTTCCTGGAGTAAAAAATGGTGGAAGTCTGAAGCACACACACAGAAACAGATGAAAAAATAGTCCAGGGGAAAAACTAGCTTAATACAGGCAAAGAGTCAGAAAGTAGACTTTCATGCAGAGTGTAAATCATGGAAGGTGGTGAAGTTGAGAATAAGGATCCTGGATTTTCTGTGATAAAACACAAAAGACTGAAATGACGAAAGATAAGATATCTGAATCTGGAGAGGTAAATTATGCCAACAACCAAGACTTGCAAAAGATGTGAATTATGGAAGAATTACATATTTATAGGTGTAGAAAAAAATCAACAGAAATAAGTTATTCTACTTACTTAAATAAGTTACTTCTACTTCTTCAGTATTTATAGCCATACTTTAGCCATGAGCTGTGTGCCTTCAGATTTCTGTTTAGCCTCTGTTCCTCTCCTTGGATATCAGCTGCATTTTTGCTGCAGCAGCCTGTTCCATGTGCTCTCAAATTACAGAGAGAATTTACATAAAGTTCTTCCAGTTTAATGAAGAATTGAGAAATGCTAGTTTGAAATTCAGTGTTTTGAATCAGGAAGTGTTTTATTTATTTTCAATCTTCTTTGAAATCCAGCAATACTGGTGGCTGCTCTTGAGTCATCTTGGCTTCGCTTCCATGAAAAGATTTTCTTTTTGACAGCTTCATTTTTTTGTTAAAGTGAAGCTGGGTTGTGAAGATTTCATTATGAAAGATGATAGTTCCATTAAAGGCAGTTTGATTAAAGGCATTCAAAATCCATCCACTAGCTTTCTGCTGGATTTGATCAATGGGCAGTCAGTGTAGTGAAATCCAGTTCTAATGAGATTCTTATTCTTGATGGTTTCTGGCAGTATAGAGATATGCTTTGGAGCAAGCCTTAGCTGTGGTCACTTTGTGGTGTTGAGCCTTGTTCTTAGATGTGAGAGGTTGTGCTAAGTGGAGCCTGAAGGGTGATTATACTTAGGCAAGGTAATGTGCAAAAGATCATGATCAGTGCTCTACCCTATTGCAAATTCAGTGTCAAATTTTGCCAGATTTTGAGGTCTTTGTGCATGGTGTAGTTGGTACAATGATGGAGAAGGTGAATTGCTAAGAGCGCCCCTTTAAACCTCATTGGCGAGCACTGCGATGCCGAACAGCTCATCTTTGCTCTTATGTTTTCTCTCTTTCATCCGTCACTAGGCACTCCTTATAGAGTTATATCTTCCTTCCCTGCCATATTGATAGCTATAAGGTGTTTACAGCTGTACTTACCAAATAATGTTGGTTTTGCAAAGTATGGCTGTGGCATTGCACTGTCCATAGTATTGCTGTCTGTTTCCTGTGGTGATCACCTGCAGCCAAGCCATCATCTGAGCTGCCTGTCCTTTCCTGACCTTGGTGCTTGTTCCAGAGACTGGATGTTTCTGACAGCTACAGCTTTTCACCAGTTGGGATGTGTTAGTTGCCTTCTGGGAGTGCATCTTCTGGTGCAGTTTTGTCTGAAAAGAATCAATTTTTTTGCACTAAGACTAAACTAAAGCACAGTAAGTGAAGATACTTGGGAGATTCACTTCAGAAGTCCATTTGTGATGTAAAACAAATGTTCAATCTAGACACAACCAAACACCCTCCATTTCAATGGTGAGATACAGGGGAGGCTGGTGCAGGCTGTACTTTCTCTGCCTTGTGTGGGAAGGGCTTGCATGCACATGGAGTCAGTGAGGCATTGTGACTTCTAGGGAGCAAATAGGTGTTGGTGGGTGTTTGTGTCACACCTTCCATATTATCTTCTTCCTGAGATAATGCTGGTTGTGACAGTGACAGTTCAGTCCATATATGTAAACCATAAGTAAATACATAATCCTTCTAATATAAAATGAACATTATATTTTGCATTGTATTTATTTAGGCATAAGATTGTATTCTGCTGCAAAGTCAAGAACAGTGCACATGAGCTTTTAGTGCTTTTTATTACAAAACCTCTCAGAACAGTTCTGTGCAGGTTGAGGCAGGAAACAGGACTGAAGTCTCATGTAGAATTGAAGCAAAGACGACTGAAAGGGAGCCCAGAAGCTCACTGCACTCCACCTGTTGCCCAAACCAGCAGTGACACATCAGTGGTGTTCTTAACTGGCTTTTCCCCCTCAATCTTTGCTTAAGGTGTTTCAATGACAGAGATTTCTCAGTATATGCAGATACTGTGCAGCACTTCTTCATTATCACTGAAGTTACACATGTTTCCCTCTGTATAACCAAGCTACTGCTTGTTGCAAATTAATCCCATTACTTTTTTTCTTGCTAGTGTACACAGAAACAATTTGTTCTTTCAGAAGTTTCTTCCTATTTGAACATTTCTCAATAGGTTCTGTTAGCCCAAAGACTTTATTTAGGGCTATTGCAATTTATCATTTGATTTTCAGTAGACTATATTAAGAAAAGCCAATTTTCTGTCTTCTTAACTTCCCTCTGATTAATAATAGTTTGCACAAATGCCTTAGAGTGGAAAACTCATGTAGCATATTTTATGTTTATTATAAGGGACTGAATTTTAATCAGTCATTATGAACTTGTTTTCTTTCTTAGAGAAACAAATTGCACTCTTTATCACTTGAGAGCTTATAAATATATTAAAAATACTGGGTAAGAGATAGTTCTAGGGTGTAATCCCATTATGTGTGGAAAAAATCTGAAGATATTTCATGAAGCAATGCAAAAAAATAAACTCCTTTTTCTGAGAATGATGAATAGTATGTAATATATGGCTATGAATGTTTTTACATTTAAGTAATTATTGAAATATTTTTCAGAGAACCCATTCTAAACTTATCTAGTAAGAAGATTCACTCAGTATTTTGGAATCATTGTGTTGATGTTTCATGCTTCCCACATGATCTTAGAAAGCTTGCCTTCTTCCTTCTTAGGAAAAGTTTTATTTTTCAAGAGATATCACTGCTGGGATATTATAAAACTACCATGAATGTTTTGTATTAAGGATAAAACATTCATGCTCCCAAATATATATGCATTTTCTGAGAGGAATGAAAAATATTTTGTAGCCTTGGACATTTGGTTTCACAATGCAGCAAGCTCAGATACAATTTATCTTATAGCAAGTGGATTATGAAGAAAAATGCTGACCCACATGGGTTTTCAATTATCATTATACATTATTTCTTGTGGGAATTGGGTCTCAGTGCCCCAGTCAAGCCCTCAAATTGCTTTGTACTGTGGCTGTTACATGGGGGCAAAGCAGAGGCACACTCTGCCAGATGAGCCCTTTATTTGAGGCTGTGATAAGGCCACGGGTGCTGGAAGAAGGTATTTCGATGTTTCTGGAAGCAGGCGTGTTTTGGCAGGTGGCTTTACAATCTACTAACTCTAGCTGCCCTCTATCTAGCCAACACCAGATATAAAAAAAAAACATGTAAAAGAAGATTGTTTAAATAGAAGGAAAGTACTTAGAATATAGTGTATTGCTGAGTAAATGAATGAACAGTTTAACAAAACCAAAACACCATGTTGTCTCGCTTTCGCACAGCACGGTCCAAGAGTTAAAGGCAAAGCCTAATGAATTTTTCCTTTGTTTTGCTGTAGAACGCCAAGCGTGTACATCCATGTCTGGCTCCAGCGTGCTTCCCTCCAGCGTGGCCGGTATCAGCAGGGAGCTGATCGAGCTGCAGCACCTCATCCAGTTCCCAGAGGAGGTTGCCAGCATCCTGACCGAGCAGGAGCAGGAGCTCTACCGCAAAGTCTTACCCATCGACTACCTCTGCTTCCTGACCAGGGATTTGGGCAGTGCTGAGTGTCAAAGCAAGCTGCCATCTATTAAGGCATCCATATCTGCTACTATTCTTTCTTCTCCTAATGGAGAACATAATGCTGTAGAAGATCTTGTGACAAGGTTTAATGAGGTAAAACAAAACTTTTAAATTGCTTTTTGTAAGGGTTATTACCTGATGTATGTGTTTGTTATTTCCTTTATCTCTCCGAGCCAAATTTAGCTGTAACAGCAACTTTTTAAAATGTAAATTAAGATGACCAGTTATTTAGCTAAATAACTTGCATTGAATTTAATAGGAGCTATGTGATCAATTTGCTCAGTGAGGTTGGGAAACAGTTGCCTACCTTTTTCTTGCACATTGTAAAGTGAACATGAAGAAAAAATTACAGACTTCTAATTCTTGGTATTTATACTGACAGTATGGGTTAAAGTTTCAGTCAATTCATTAGTTTGTTTAGGTGCTGGAGTTCTATTTATTTGTTTCGGATTCTTGTAGACTAAGCATGATATTAGGAGTCAGCACAGAAGTATTATAGAGTTTTCTGTGTTTTCTGTAGTATAACTACACTAGTCTGCACTATTTATTTAACCACTGTGTGTATCTTAAGCATTGTCATACAAAGAAGTGTCACTTGGCATGACATTTTCACAAGCCAAATGTTGAGTTCTTTAGTAAGATTTTATTTTGTTGTCAGAAAGGTGGTCTTCTGACGAGTTTAATAGAAAACTGATTAAGAATTGGGAAAATGGTTAAAAAAATCCACCCAAAACCCCAACCCAAATCAAAAATCAAACCACCTAAATAAAAACTCCTGGTTTAGCTGCAGAAACATGGAACAGTTCGTTCTTTTTTGGGGGGAGAGGGGGGTGAACTATGTGTGATGTTAGCAGTTTCTAGAACTGTAGAAGTGGAATAAAATGAAGATAAAGTTGACTTAATGCTTTTTTAGTTTGCTATCCACTACATTCTTATAGGGGGTGAGATGAAAATTTTTTTACTACTATGCAAGTAGAAAATTTTTTTGCTACTAAGCAAGTAGTAAAAAAAAAGCATAAAATTAAGTAAATGTAGAAGAATGTGTATTGACCCCCAGAGAACTTCCTGTGTGCTGGGCAAAGAAGAATCAGGGAGTGAATATTTAGCATGTTTCAAAGTGTTCCTTCTTGTGTATTACTGAGATTTAGCAACTATAATAGGGTAAATATATTGGCTTCTCTCACCTCATTCAATTATGAGAACATACATAAAAGTTGCAACTACAATACTCAGTCTTTAAACAGAGCCTAAAATGGTTTTAATTAGCTGCAGTAGCAGTACTCTATTGGAACAGACTACAGAAGATGCTGTGGCTGGTGTGGCTGGAGAGGATTGTCGGTGCCGACCCTGCTGGGGCCCTCCCTCCTGGGGGGCTTCTCATGGGGCTGAGGCCAGGGGAGATGAGGTGCACTGGCCAAGCTGTGTGCAGCCTGGTGAGGCACAGTGCCAGGGCAGTGCACTGAGGACATGTGGCCATCAGCTGTACAAATCAGACTGACCAGGATTGTGTTCTGACATTGAAGGGTCACAGGATTGAAAAGCAAGTAGGTCCTGAAGAAGTCTTGTCAGAAATGACCGAGTCTGTTCCATATCAATGACAATTTTAGCATTAAAGTTGCCTTTTGATAAGATAGTCAGCATTAGCTTTGAATCTTGGAGGTTTTTGACTTTCCAGTTTTTGTTGTCTGGCGTTCCTTGTTTGGTAATTGTACAGGATAGTTTTTATATCATTTGAATTAATTCCCAAATATTCAGTGCACAGATTCTTTGGTATTTAGTGCAATAGATTATTTGAAGTATAATTGGGAATACATTTTTAAAAACATAGATGTTATGTGTTTAAATGGAGTTACTGTAAAATATTTACTGCTTGTCATAAATCACTGATTTGCTATATACTTTATCTTACAGTGGAGTATATCAGTTGCCATAGCCAATCATGAGCGTGAACTCTCAAAGTGTCTTTGTTTATAAATGGAAAGAAAATTCTTGTACAAAGAGTCATGATTTTGTTGGCAAAACTCAGTGAGCACTTGCTGATTTTTTTGGCATTCCCTATAGAAATACTGAAGTGTATTTATAATGTGGGAGCCAAAATTACTTTTAGGATGACAGGCTTCTGATACATGATGGGGAAAAACAATTCCATGTCATTTTTCTGTTAAATAATAATTATATTGTTTAGAGAATTTTTCATGAAGCAGTATACTTTTTAGTATTTTTTTCAGACAATACCTATTAAGGAGAAACACTCCATAAAACTTGTGTAAAATGACAGTCAATCCTGAAGATTTTGGACTACATGCATACAGTATCATCAACTATAAATAAAGCCTGTAGTCTTTAGGGTTTGATTAAAAATGGAATTGCATAATAGTGGAGCCTTGGGCACAACACGTACTCACCGGTGAGACACAGCTCCTACTTCATTTGCTGCTAATAATATCCAATTGATCTTAGAGTCCTGTCAGAGCAAGGCTCTAGACCAAAGTAAAGGCAGATATTCTTTCCTGTTACTAAATGTAATTAAAAGCTGATTCTGAATTAGTGGCTAGCGGGAGGATTAGAGTGAAATACAGTTACATCTACCTTTACAAAACTATTGGCTCTAAGTTTCTAAGACTGTGCACTCCATAGTGGTAGTAATGTATTTTTCTGCTCCGATGGAGCTTTGGCTATAAGAAGTTTAATTTTCAAGGATGTAAAACTGTAGGAAGAAACCATTGAGATTCTGCAGAGTTAGCAGAGCCCTGGCAGCTGGGAAGTTAGGAAAATGGTACCTCAGTGTGTTTTAGGACCGTAACAACTGGCACATACATTTTTGTCATCTCTCCTTGTTGCCTGCTGTGCCTCTCTTCTTGATTCAGTTCATTTCTCCGATTCTTGTATGACGTGACTTCACCCTGCTTCTTTACATGGAGTGACATGTGCTCTTTCCTCAGTGTCATATGGCACAGTCTTCCTGGGATTCTGTTTCTTTTTCTGTCCCTTTACCCCCCCAGGCTCTTGCACCTTTATGACTGACTCCCAACCATTCTTCTGCCTGTTACCAGCAAAGTGACCACAGAGACACAAGCACAATGCACATGCTGTAAACATTCATGTGTATGTAAACATTTAAAATCATTTCAATCATTGCTTTATATAAACATGAAAAGAGTCCCTTGTAACTTGATGTTTCTGGCTGAAGCTTCAAGTAAAAGAAAGCCAGTAAAACTTTAAACAAACTGAAACATTTAATTTTCCATGCTGACATATGTGAACAGAGCAGTTCTGGGTTCTTAAATTGAAAGTTGCATCAGATTGGAAGACAGGCGGCTGACTGAAGTTAGTCCCACTGCTGAACTGAAAATGCAAAATCAGAAGTCAAATGCATAAGGTGATTTTTTTGGAAAGATATGGTTGCCAAAAAATAAGCTAAAAAGGTGAAGAAGTTTGAACAGTGTTAGTATAGCCCTGCTACTGGAGTGGGTTCATCACTCACTAAGCCATTCTTAAAATCAATAAAGTTAATTAAAATATGGTTACTTAGGATACTTAGTGATGATAGTTTTATTTTTAATGGTTAAATTTTGTAAGGTTTTTTCATTTTTCATTCAAAATACAAATTTAAACCTCACTAGCAAAACAGAGACATATCATTTTACTGAAATAATGGAATGTAAATAAATATTGCCGTCTGTCTCTTAGTTCAGCATTTTTTGCGATGCCTAAATGGGTTTGCATAATGCTTTTTAAAAGATTGTGTTTGTACAAATATCAAACTCTTTCCAGTCCTTGTTTGGAATAGTTTTTAGTCAGATTTAAAATGGTAAATGTTCTCTGTAATGTTATATAATTTCACACAAGTGTGTTGAGTAAAACATCTATTAATAAGCTATGCAATTTAAAATATTCAGATATTAAAAATGCATCTGAAAATTATCTTGCATATTATACCAAGAGCCAAAAAAAATTCATAATTTAACCTCAGTGAAACTCATGTAAAAAATTCCAGTTCTGTTTTATACACAGAGCTCTGTATAAATATATACACAGATATTCATCAATATGCGCTGACAGGTGTGTGCACAGTTAGCAGTGCAGAGGAACTCACTTCAGGCAGCTATTAGTGCTAATGCTGCATACTGCTAGTGTTTTTTAATTATTGTTTTTAAAGGGAGAAATTGGACTATCCTGATACACTAAGAATTCTGCTTTTAAACAAAGTAATATTTTTCCCTCTTCCCATGATTACCATATGATATCTGATGAAGATTATTATTCATGTTCTTCAGATTTTCCTCAAATGTCTTGATTTTTATCAAACAAAATTACTAAGACCAGATTGACTTGGTTAAATGGGTTATAGGTTGCCATGTTTATCCTTTGGATACCTTAAAAATCATCTTCTTGTTTTGTATGCAGAGATTTTTCATATACATACTTGATTTTGTCAGTATTAAAGTTTCTTTCTTTCTTGCTCCAGTTTAGGCAGTATTTAAATCAGCTACAATTTGTTATAGAAAGATATCCATGGCTAATTTATGGTAGGAGTTAAGGAAGGTATGTACTGTAATCTTACCTAGTGGCAAACCAGAAGAATTTGTTTTACTTGCTAGCAACAGTAATTGCTAAACTTCAGGCAGGCAGCTGCGTTTGGTAATAAAAAACCCCTGAAAGCTGCATCTCTCAAGTATTATGAAGTTCCTAAAAATGTAATATAAATATAGAAGACATCATTTCTTCCGTGTAGCATCAGCCACTGAAGTATGTAGCTTGGGAATTGCTGTAAAAGTTTTACAAACTGAAGCGTTGGTGAAACAAATGTAAAACACTACAGATGATAAAACACTGCACATTGCAACTGGAAATTGTTAATAATTTCCTCCCTCAAAGCACCACTACATTTGCATTCTCATAAAATATAAAAAATAAGTTAATTCCCATTAAAAAAAATCACATAATGCATTCTCTAGGAGGTATATAGAGGATAGTAAAGCATTTATATATATATATATATATATATATATATATATATATATATATATATATGAATAATCTAAATTTTGAGTATTAGAAGACTGAAATAAGAGAATGATTGAAGAAAATCCATGACAGATTTAGGGATACAGTTAGTAATTCAACATGCATTAAATGCTGTTCCTTCCTGTGTGCTACATGGAGCGAGGTTCCCATAGAGTGAATGATAAACAGTCCTGTAGGTTTCACTTGTACAGGGATTTAAGGTCATGCACCATAACTTGAGGATCAAGTTCCATCAGGAGTGTCTCTTTCATGTCCTTCATGTTTTATTAGTAAAAGCAGCTGACCCTCAGTAATAAGCTATATCCTGGCCCTGACAAATTGGTAGATATTTGCCTGCATATAGATTTGTCTTGAAATCAGGGGTAGTCCAATAATTAGGTAATCAAAAACATAGGCCCATTTTACATTTTTAGTGACTGATATCTATTTCCCACGTTTAAAAGTAAAAAATAATAATAACACTAGTAAAAATATGCCTTTCTCAAGTGCATTAGCAATAGCTAACCTGAATTTACTTGAAGTCTTTGATCGAAGTAAGGTAAGCCTAAAAAATAGTTAAATTAGTTATTGAATGCCACAGATTTTGGTGCAGTTAAAATAGTAGAGATTTTATATAAAAAGATAATTTCAGAAAACCTGAAACTTTTTTTGATCTTTTTGTACTACAAATTGTAGTACATATTGCTCAGTATAGGTGGCATTGCCAGGACATTGGGTACAGGTCCTGTGTGCTCAGATTCAGATTTGAAGGAGATTCCTATATCTCCTAACCTTGCAAATGAGACTACTTTCTATGTATCTGAACTTTATCTGGCTCAATGTTGTTAGTGCTTCTATTAGGGCATCAGAAAATATTTAAATCTTAAGCAAACATCTATTCAATTTTGCTTGTTTAGTACTTAATATTAGTGTCCAGTAATCCTGGATGACACTCATTTGTATCCATCTGAATGAAAAGATTGATGTTATTATCTACTTGTTTAAATGGATGGTGTGTTAATTCATTACTGTTCTTGTGTCTTGCCGTCATGTGGGTTACCGTAACAGAGCCAGGATACATTTTCTCAGGCTTTTCAGACTCATCAGCAGTGCAGCGGAAATCTAATTATAGGTTTGCTGTGATGATTTCTGTTCTGAAGGGAGCTTAAAATGACTTACATAAACAGAACTATGTAAGTCAAGTGTGAAAAAAAAAGTAAACTAAGGAAATAATGATTACTGTGTTGAAACGTAGATCATGATCTGATGTTAAAGTGCTGTCCAACACAAAAACTTAGTCCAAAAAGCTTTACTGCTCTTTCTGACAAATACTTGCAATGCAGTTTGATCTCCTTGGCAAGGCTACTCCTGTGCACTCTTTGGCTGGGATGTGCTGTGTGTGCTCAGGCACTGCCTGAGCCCTGAAGCTCTCGTGCTGATGTCATGGCAGCTTGGTACCAAGGCAGCTGATGGTGCTGCATCCTGAGGTCAGGTGTTCCTCGGCTGTGCTGCTGCTGGGGACGTGGCTCTGCAAGCCAACCAAGAAAGAAATGCTGCAAGAGGAGGTGCTGTTCTGTATCCACTTGGCTGGAGTGTCCAGGAGTCGGAGCTTGCCAGGATGGAGCTTCCTTTTGCTCTCTTCCCCCACTAGAAACCCATGGATTTAGTGACAGGGTAATTGTGCCACATCAAAATACCATCTATGCTAATAGCTTGCCAAAGTAGGATTCTGAATTCAGCTTCCAGGTGAATTCCACAGCCACCAAAAAATAAGTACCTATAGAGTTCTCTGCTTTTGTGTGAGGTGCATCTAGCTCAGCTGTACATGGACAGCACCTGAGGAAACCCACTTCTGAACTCCCATTTAAATGAAAATTTGATAAGTTTGTTATTGCTTGAATGCCATCTGTTCCAGGAAAAATTAAAATACCAACATTTCTAAAGCAGTCATGTTCATTATTTCTCAGGAGTGGTTTGTGTCTTAGATGCTCACTTCTGTCCCCTGATTCTGCCCAATCTGTTATATCTGCCTTTGCCTATTCTATTTTAGAATGAAAAGATTCAGACACTTTATTTTCTTGTTTAGTGAAAGATTTTTTAAAATGTTTTCTACTCCTCTGTTGTTGTCCTACAGGAGGAGTGAACGTGAACTTCATGGTGCCTTTTGTACCCTTCTTTTGCTCTTACATGATATACAGTATCTCAAGTCAGCAAAGGCTCACCCATGCTGCCCTTTATAGTTTTTTGTTTGTGTTTACAGATTGTAAAAGTTCATCATCCTGTTTATAGCGGTCTTAAACTCTCTATTAAATAGAATTTCATCAAGTGGCTGCTCTAGTTTAAAGGTTTCCTGTTAACGGAGAGTCTGAAGTCAGTTGCCTATTTAAACATTCTTTCTCAATTTTGATACTGTTTTCTCTGATCATTACATCTTTACTACTTTAGATTAAAACATATCTGTTTAAAATTATATGATTCTTTCAAACTTATAAAACCATATTAATCAAGTCATTACCACATTTGGTATTGCATAGCAAACAAATATTAATTTTTTTGTGAGATTGCATGTTTAGCAGTTGCATTCCCTAACAGAGCCATTTCTGGAAAATGAGAATAATCTCCAAAAATAATATGTCACTTTATTCCAGCATACAAAAACAAATCTGTGCCACAGATCTGATTGTTCTGTTTCACAGTTTCTGATTTTTTAATGGATTTGTTTTATTACCTTTTATTTTGGTTTTGCCCTCATTTGACCCCCGTGCCATGCAGTTTATGGTGGTTTGTATTTTCCATACCTTCATGTTCTTTGGGTATGCACTTCTTGGTCGATTGAGTTTTTATATTTTAGGAGTAACTAAGTAAATACACCAAATAAAATTTTAGCTGAATTCAGAATCTCATTCTGAGTTGCTGCAGTGTTTAGTGTGCTGCCCCTGATGCACACAACTTATTGCAGCATCCCCATAGTCACTGTCCTCACTCCCGAGTATGTCCCCAGTGAATGAATCTTCAAGAATTCAGTCCCAATAGTGTGACTTCTAAATTTTTTTTTCTATATAGGGTGTATGACTTTTCTTCTCATATGGACATTTCTCATTTATTGTTCTTGATTGATGTTGCCCTCAGACAGGTTAAATAGTAACTTAGATTTTTTTGTAGTCTTTGATTTTCCTCCCTCAGGAGCAGGTGGCTTGGAACACAGAGTCTGTATAGATTTGCATAAATAGAAACCCTATATATTTTCAGGAGGGTTATTTTCCTGTTAGTACTAATGCATTTACATTTTATTTCACATGCTTGGTTTTTAAAATAAAAGTCTGTGGCCCCTGAGGGGTGAACTAGCCTTTCCTAATTTTTACAAGCCTCTCTTCACACTGGTATTATCTGTAAACACTTGAGTTCTTCAGGACCAAAGAATGGAACACAGTGTCAGTAAACAAATCACATTTATTGCCTCCTAAGTGTTTACACAATGACAAAAATCAAGCCTCCAGGGAGTCATATTGTAAAAAGAAACAGTTGGTTTAAATTAGTTTTCCATGTGAAATATAGCTACTTTTTATGGATATTGTGGGAACATAAACTGGAAAGAAAATCTGCACACTGATAAAATGAAGGCTTGATTCTTATTTGTTTAAATACAAACAGAATCATATACTAAGTTGATTTCTGATTCCAGCATTAATTAATTACCAAAGAGAGGTTGGTAGTACGGGCACACTTTGAAAGATGGGAATTCTTTTTATTTACTTGATTAGTGATCTTGCAAACAAATAATGCAAAATATCTGAAATGTTCAGTGCATATAGGAATTAGCAAAATTGTGCATTAAATGCAGCTAGTTTTATGAAATTAACCAAAACCAAAAATTCCAATTTATCAACTTTCACTGTTCATATTGTTGACAAGGGTTACGTGGGACTGAGATCTATAAGCCATGTTAATGAGAAATTACACTGCAGATCTCTCCAGCAGCTTTAGAAATCAGCTCTAGCTGAAGCTGTCCATTTTCTTCTGTGGCATCAATGCAGATTCAGAATATCTTCTATTAAGATGCAGTAGTTTTTTGTTTAATAAAAGTTTTTCTAGACTAGTTAATGATTTAACTGTTGTCATGTGAATGTGACTGTGTAGGTTGTGTTTGCAATCCATATGTGATTTGGCTATGAGCCTGTAAGTGGAATTTTGACTGATACCCTCCTGATGGAAGAAACCAAACAAACCCATGTTATCTGTCAAGGATGCATGAGTGCTCCAAGGGTCGTTGCTTTGGCTGACCATACTGTCTGTTTGGTTGTACCAGGTGAGCTCCTGGGTTACCTGGCTGATCCTGACTGCAGGTTCTATGGAGGAGAAACGAGAAGTCTTCTCATACTTAGTACATGTGGCAAAATGCTGCTGGAATATGGGCAACTACAATGCTGTAATGGAATTCCTGGCAGGGCTAAGGTACTGGCAACTCTTTTTTTTTTTTAATGGCTTTTCAGTGATTGATTGCATTGCAGCCTCTGTTAAGCAGATGTCTCTGGAGAACAATGAAAACTAAACAAAAATCCATGGCTAAGCCACATCATCTCATGCTGTGACTTTCTAGTAATCCCTTTTTGAAAAATGAAGCATGCTAAACCCTTTCTTTTTTTCTCAAAATGCTCTGAGAACTCCATCCGTTTTCCTAGTGCATGTTGAATATGTTGCATTGCAAAACTTTTTTTAACCGAAATTTTGAAAAATGTAAAAAGAAGGTGGGAAAGCAGTTGTGGTTTATCTAATGAGCTATAACTAATGTAACTTGTGGTTGGAGTCTCCAGAATATAAGTGAAGCATGATCATGGTGATGCTCTAAAAGGATCAGTCTTAAGTGTAAAAAAGAAATTACCCGAAAATGACAAAATACCCTCAAAAGACCAAACAGCCAAATCTGTGTTTAACTCCTCTGATTTACTTACACAGACTGATGTTGGGATCTCATGCTGTCATGGTCTTATGTAGAAGGACCTGCATTATCTCAAGGAGGAGAGAGTGGGGGCTCAGAGAGAGCTCATTGTGTGCTTTCCTCTGGAATGACAGGTTCCTGTAGGGCCAGGGAGCAGGAAGGCAGTGCCTTAGCACTGGCAGTTCAGAGGACAGCAAATGCCTCTGAACAGGGAAGAGTTAAGATCAAGTTTCCTATCTCTTGGCTTTGACCCTCGTTGTATAATATGTTTGTGTAACAAAGCTCTAAAGTGTTTTGCATTGCTGTTCTTTGTGGTTCAGTAAGGACCTCACTGAGCTATTTGTTTATGGTTTTGGTATATAAAGCTCTTTTGGGACACTCATAGGCATGGGGAGTATATTTCAGCAGAATAAATCCACCATCTCTAAGCCATGTAAGTTATGAGGGAAAATGCAAGGCCAATTAAGGGCTTAATTTTGTCTCTAATGCATTTGCACAGCGCAGGAGAGAAAGGAGAGGAGAGTTAGTGCTGATGAGCAGCATTTCAGGATAGGGATGGAAAGTGGGGTTAAGGGCAGTCTACTGTGAGGTATCTTTGGATCTTTTGGTATGTCTGAGGCCAGGGGTGGGAAGAAAGGCCATGTGATTACACAGACATACAGCTCAGAAGGTAAAAGAACTCCCAGGGGTACTCATAGTCCTTGCAGCTATTTCTGTTGGAAAGCAGAATTTCTTTTCAGCTACAGCTCTGCACTGGTGCCTGAGAGACTGAACATGACTTCCTTATTTCTGTGAAAGTAAATCATTTGTGAGGAAATTGGGGAAGAAATCGATGTAAATTTTAAAAAATAAATTTAACTTAAACACTCCAACTTTTGCTTACTTTATGGATTGTTCATAATATAGCTGAAGGAATTTGTAAGAAACACTCTGCTTTATCTTTATGCTGTTTCCAGTCTTTTCTTATTTCTTTATGGGCCCTTAGAAATTTTAGGCAATGACACAATAAAAATGTTAGAGAGCCTACTGGTATGTTTTAAGCAGCTGGGCTTTTATTAAAATGTAAAATACTGCTCCAGTAGATCATACTGCTAGTTTCTCATTTTTAGTTTTGTTCTTTGATAATTCAAAGGGGAATTTTTATAAAAATAATGGCTTTGATTTCATTCATTCATTTTTGAGCAATTATAATTTTCTCTATTACATATATGCTGCAGGTATTGGACTTGAAGGTAAGTTGATGAAATTTTTTTAATAAATTTTGTGATCCCTTCTTGCAATAGGTCTAGAAAGGTTTTAAAAATGTGGCAGTTTATGGACCAGTCTGATATTGAAACCATGCGAAGTCTGAAGGATGCTATGGCACAACATGAGTCATCATCTGAATACAGGAAAGTGGTCAACCGGGCACTCAATATTCCAGGCTGCAAAGTTGTTCCTTTCTGTGGTGTCTTTTTAAAAGAGCTCTGTGAAGTTTTGGATGGAGCATCAAGCCTCATCAGACTCTGTCCACGATATAACTCCCAGGATGAAACATTAGAGGTAAATGAAACAAATATTCTAAGATGTTATGTTCTTAGCCAGTGCTTTATTTTATATAATCTTACACACAGGCATCATGAAATTAAAGTTTTCTAAACCAGACTGTTACTAGACTGGTCAGTTACATTGATATCAATTTAATTCCCATAGTTCCTTAGCAATTTAGATTTGGTTGTTTCTACCTAGTTCAATATCAGACTACTGAGAAATCAGCATTAGTAAAAAAGGATGTTGTTTATACTTTGGATTAAGTAAATATGTAAAGCCTGAAATGTGTTATTATTTTCTGCTAAATACTCTGACCTTCCACTTAATTCACTGGGAATTGGAAGTTTGCAGTTTCTTAAAAACAGAATTTAGAAGCTCAGCAGATCAAGCTTTTCCTCTATGGAAAAAAACTATTCTTATGAGTTCTATTATTGTAGTTTGAAAAGAAAAATGTTCCTGTTAGATGAAGCATTGAAGACTGAGACTTTTTTTTAAGTTTCCAGGAGTTACTTTAACTTGTCTTATTTGATTTATGAAATTATTTGGTCTGTTTTGTGTTGCAAGTAGGTACAAAATTCCATGGGAAGCAATTAGGAAATATGCACTAAATGTTCTTAATAGTAAAAATTTCTACAGTGAGAAGTAGATGACACAAGGTTCTATTTGTAGCTATACTAATCTTTTCGATATCTCTATAGTTTGTTTCAGATTACAGTGGACAAGATAATTTCCTACAACGAGTAGGCCAAGATGGTTTAAACAATCCAGAAAAAGAATCAACAACAAACAATATCTTTCAAACAATTCGGAGCTGCAATCGCAGTTTGGAGTCTGAAGAGGGTGAAGATAATGTCAGTGAAGGCAGCAGCTCAAGGAAAAACTCCTTGAAGGACAAAAACCGCTACCAGTAGGTCTCATTTTATTTACTATCACCACTTCTATATGTCATGGTTTTAGTCTTCGATTTTCTTTTACCAAGGCTTGCCTTTTGAAATAATAGCAACTTTAGCATTTTTCCTTGTATTTATCCATTTCCAGTTCAGAACTTTTCTCTCCTGATACTCAACAGCTTGGAAACTCTCTGTATAGCTATATTTTCTCTCATGATGTAATTACTTCCTCTCATGATAAGGGTAAATCCTTTTTGTCTTACACAGAGAGCTTTAAAAATCCACAGTTACAATTACAATTTTGATCTCTAGCGACAGGAATAGCACCAGGACATATTTGTTATCAGAGCTCAGAACATTATATTCTGCATGCTCAGGCAGTGTTCTGGCCCCTTCAAAAAAGGTTATTTATTATCCTTTAAAAGACTTCTTCTTTTAAGGACATGTTACTTTGAGGGGTTTCAGTTTTGTCCAGGAAACATTCATGTGTGAGTACATATTTTGAATTTTCAGGTTGCTGTAGTCCTGCTATTTTGCAAAGATGTTTACTTCATTATGCTCTGTGTAAAAAAAGCCCAGTGTTCAGTAATCTGATTTCACTTCGAAGACCACTCTTGAAGACTGTACTAGTCACCAGCAGGAAATACAGGAAATACAAAATTTAGGACATCACAGGATGTTCTAGAATGTTGCTTTGCAGAGAAGTTTCATTGCAAAGCCCATGTAGACATAGGTGCGTCAGGTCAGCTTTCAACTAAGTAACTGTGTTAGACTAACTTCAAATTAAGTAACAGAACTTTAGTGCTCTGAGGTAAAGCATTGTAAAATTACGTCAGGGCTTGTATAAAAACATGCTTAAGTCACTGCTTGAGTTATTTTACTAATAATGTGTGTCAGAAATATCAGTATGTTCAGAACTATCCAACTTACTTCACCTACTTAAACATTAAATCTAAAAAGTGACTGACTGAGAGGCAACTGCTATCTTCCTGTTTAAAATGCATTTATTTCATTAACATGTAATTCTAAATTTCATTTAAAATAAATAATCATGATTTCCTGAAAGAATGGTTTCTAATAGAATTATTCACATCTGGCTTTAGTTGCTTCTAGGAAGTGGTGCACTAGATTAAGCCAAGAAAGACAGACCCACTTCTCTGCCCACATATGCTGTCTCTTGACTTACTTCAAATAGCACTTTCAAGTACTAATACTTTCTTCCAGGAATTATTTTTTTATTAATTAATATGCTTTAAAAATCAACTTGCAAATCACAGTTCAAATGGTGAATAAGCAAGGCATATAAACACTTCACTTGGATGAACAAAATAGAAATTAATGGAGTTCCTTTTTCATGTCTTTATGAAATAATTTCTTGGTAAATTACTTATGCTTTATTCATAAATGTAATCTACTGAGTTGCACTCCAAACTAAAGTAGGAATTCAGTTTTTTAAAAAATCCAGTGTGAATCTGAAACGAAAATTTAAAATTTAAATGAACAAAACTGCAGATGTGTTTCCTGGTTCAGGCCACTACCTACTCAGTTACAATTGTCGGTACTTCTGATGCAGTAAATACTGATTTTAACAGTAAAATGCTTGTAGGAGAATAGTTCTGAAAGTACTGATTTAGCTCAAGTGTCTCACAGGCTTTGGAAATTCCTTATTCACTTGCCATGTTGTTCCTGGGCATGCAGAGAACTGGGTGAGGCGCAGGAGCAAATTGCTATGGAGGCAGAAAGGCCATGTTCTGTTGTACTTGCATGGAGGCTGTGTTTGGTTTATTTTTATTCCTATGAACAGCTAAAGGGTTCTAAGGAAGAAATTTAGTCCTCTTTCTGGTGAGACCTGTCATATTTGCATACAGTATTATAAAATCCAAATTATAACATAATTATGCATTATCTGATAATTGTAACATTGTGGTCATAAAGGCAGAAAAATACACTGCAAAACATGTTTCTCATTACTTTGTAATTGTAAGAAGGATTTTCAATTAGTTTTTCTTTTGATGATTTGGATTAGTATTGTGGAACATGAATGCACCAAAGCTGGTAGGTTAATTTGATTTGAAGAAAATGAAAGGCATCTAATAAAATCAGTGGGCAGTGGGTATAATTACTTTCCTAGTTGCGTTAGCAAATAAGCTCTATCACTCTATAGTCAGTGACCCATCTAATTGCCCTGGATTTCTGTACATGCCAGATAAATATCAAACATTAATCTTTCTTAGAACTCTGTTCTGATGATTAATAAATTTTTAAAAAATAAAGGTATGCAGGAAAATGAAAAAAGAAAAACCCACCAAGCAAATTTGAAATAGAGTTTTTATGGAATTGTTAATTAGTGAGTGACCTATGAAGATACTCCTTACTTTGAATCATTGCTTCATTAGCCTGATCTTATCTTCATATTAAAACTTTCCAATTACAGTAAATAACGTATAAAATAGTAGGGGAAAACCTCAGGTTGTTTTTTTCTTTTTGTATACCTTGCAATTTTCTCCTCTAAAACTGCAATCTGTGTCACTGTTTCCTTTACTTTTCATTTCCTTGCCTCTCAGGGCAGCGCATGTAAAGAAAGGCCCTGGTCCAGCCCAGGCTCTGTAAGTGCTCTGAGGAATTGGCAGCGGTGTCGCTTTTGGCAGCTCGTGTCAGAGGCTCCATTTCTGTGTGTGCTTACGTGTGTGTGCTTGGCTTACCTGCTTCTTGTACATTCTAATCTGCAGCCTGCAACACGTGAAACCAGGCATAAGCAAAAGTCTGCCATTTCTGTCTCTGCTGTGATAGACTCCTCCAGCCATGCACAGCTACTCTCCAAACACATGTTATAGCATTTGTACAGAGACTTGTTCCATTGTTTTGAGGGCATAGGGAGAAAGAGCTGCTTCAGTTGCTTGTTTCATTTTAAAATGTAATTTTATATAATACAGATCAGCTCAGTTAAAATGCATGACCTTTATTTGTAGGAATATTTCTTGAAGAAACAAAGCTACACATAAGACCAGTGCAGTTATTTTGTCAGTCTCTTCACCACAGCAATAAAACCTCAACCTATTTGCCACTTTTTTATAAATTTGGTGAAGAGTCTGCAGTCTCACCCATTAATAAATTCATAGAGGAATCATTGCTGTATGGAATAAGGGAAAAATTCAGATTAATTTGTCATCCAGGTAGAGGAGAGTTTGAGGAAAAGCTGATGGTCATCTGTGCTGTTTAGCTTTGGGGAGATGGTGTATGTGACTTGGAAACACGACATGAGTCATCTTTGGCTTGTTGGTAGGTAAGGGGCAGGAACTGGGAGTACTGTGGTACTAGGAAGGGGAACCAAAGAGGGTGTTAGGATAAGATATCTTGAAGGATATGTAGAAGAAGATGGTTTGTATTCTATTGCCTGGATATCATTAGGAAAATGTGCTTCATTAGTTCTGTTGTACACAGAACAGTTTGTGTTTATGTTCACTGAAGTACCCAAATATTGAACATTTGTGCATTCATACATATTAGAAGTTTCTGCAGGGAAGACATTTCATTTTCACTACCTCTTCTATTAGCTCAGTATTGTTGCTCTGCATCTACTGTTTCTAATTTTGGCAAAATAGATCAGAAATTTTGGTTGCTGCATACAAGTTTATGTTAATATTTTCCTTAAATAAAATAAAATTTCTCATGGAAAGTATCTGATAAAATTCTTTGTGCATTCTTATGAGGAAGATATGTATTTTAACCAGTGTTTTACTTGTTTTAATCAGAATATTATACAATGTGAAAGGTCTGCACATTAAATCAGTAATAGAACAGAGATTAGAAGTCCTGTCTGAAATACACTATATCCTGCTAACAGTTTCCACATATGGCACTTAATATTTCAGCTGAAGCAATCTTACATAGAGGATTTAGAAACTGGTATCACTTGGCCTTAAGAACCAATCAGGCACTCTTTATTATTAATGCAAAGTTTGGAAAGTTCTAGGAAAGTATAATCGTATTGTTTCAGGAGTTATAAGTAATTGTAGCAGCATCTCTTAATTGATGCAAAATTGGAATAATATAAATTGTAATACTTCAAAAACTACACAGATTCCTGCAAGTCCCAATTGCATAGTGATGATAGTATTCCCTTTATTTAAACTACAGCAGAAAAATACTCATCAAGCATAGCACAAGTCAGCACATGTATCACTAAATATAAATCTCTCATCTTTTCTCGCATGCAGATTTCTCATCGGCGATCTTTCAGATTCTGAAAGTGACATATTTGAGCAGTTGAAAGAATGGGACACCAGTTCAACAGAAGAGCAGCAAAAAGCTTTCTGCCATGGGATAGAACTCATTCCCTGGTACGTGTTGTCCATCAGGGCTGACGTCCATCAGTTCATGCAGCAAGGGGCGACTGTCATTCATTACGACCAGGAGACACATCTCTCAGCTCGCTGCTTCCTCCAGCTCCAGCCTGACAATAGTACTTTGACTTGGACAAAACCCACCACAGTTTGCCCTGCAAATGCCAAGGCAAAACTGAGTGTGCTGGGCAATACTGCTGAGCTTGGTAAATACCAGTTTCTTGGTAATAGTGGACTGGTGGAAGGCTTTTTGGACTTGTTTTCAGCCAAGGCTGTATATATGGGACACTCGGGCATTGATATGCACACTGTGTGTGTTCAAAATAAGCTTTGCAATATGTCCCTTGAAGAAAATGGTATAACACTACTTTATGGACTTCAGACTACTGATAACAAGTTGCTGCACTTTGTTGCTCCAAAATACACTGCCAGAATGCTGTATGATGGATTGCTGGAATTGACTAAAGCTGTAAGAAAAATGAGGAGATTCCCTGATCAAAGACTACAGTGGCTACGGAAACAGTATGTCAGCCTTTACCAGGTAAAAGATGCTGTGATTCTCTATTAAAAAGTTCAAAGATATCAACAGCTTAATGTAATGCAATTAATTTCCATCATAAGTAAGATTAGATTAAAGATTAACACTAAATCTCCAATTTTGTAACACGGATTAAGCAGCAAGATCTGATTCTCCACACAAGGTTATGTCAAACCTTGCAAGTTTTCAATACACTGAGGTTAAATTTTTTTTCTTACAAAGCTCTTCATATGTTTGGAGTTTTGAAATAAATATTTTATTAAATACAAAAGAAAAAAGCAATGACTGTAGTTTAAAAGGCCACCAGAATAATGAGTGATAATAGTTAGGGCCAAAAGCATCCCCAAAGCAGCAAACAAAATAGCCCTGGGGAATTCACTCAGTAATCAAAAATTGTCTCCTCTTGATGTTTCTTTCATTGGTTCCTCAGAGATCTATATTGTTGCTTTAAAAATGTGTCCTTATTCTCCTTGTTTTGTTAACACTGAGAATCTTTGTAGGAGGATGGAAGGTTTGAAGGCCCAACCTTGGCTCAGGCTGTTGAGCTCTTTGGAGGCAGACGATGGAGTACAAGAAGCTCAGGCACGGGATCTCTCACCAAAAGCACTGAGAAGCCCAATGTGCAGAGAAACAACACTCTGGGAATCAGTACAGCTAAGAAAAAGAAGAAAGTACTCATCAGGGTAGAATATTTTGCTATTCATGTGTTTAGTTTCCTCCTTGTAGTCACTGTATAGCTGTGTTCTGAACCAGAGAAAAGAAGTTTGATGATGATGATGATGATTTTAAAACTGTTTATTGTCATTTCAAGTTTGAGGATTATTATTTTCCAATAGTTTGTTCTTTTCTCATGCTTGCAGCATTGTTAGGGTGTGTAGGTGCCAGGGCTAACAGAATGGGACAGAATCTTCATGCAGCCTTTAGGTGCTACCTCGGTATAAAGATAACATACTGGTGGTGATAAAAATCTTAACATGCAAAGTGGTGTCTGGAGGTTGGTGTAATTTTTTTTAATCCTTTATGCTTTCATGTTTCGAAAAACACTACGATTGTTATTCCACATTGCATTAGCTTGCATTTTATCTTGTGTGGGTGACAGGAACATGACCTAGTCTGGCTGTCTCCTCTTTTCCTGGACAAAACTGTTTTCAACAGTAGGCAGGAGAGAGGAAAATGCAGGACTAGCACCTCTATGCTATCCACATTTTCTAGTGGGCAGGTAGAAAGATTCTCAAATACAAGATCCATTCTCTTTAGAGCTCCAGTGCACCAGTGAAATAGTGTAAAACCAGCTGCAGCATTCTAGAGAGGCACAATCATTATCTTCTGTGTGGTGTCAAACTGAGGTAACACCTAATGGTCCCATGCTATGTATCTGTTTACGTTGTCTCTTTTCTACTGTTACTGGCATCACAGGAGTCTGTTTCGTAAGGAATAGCTGATTTATCTCATGGTTTTGTTACAGATTGTACTGAAATGAAATGCAGATAGTAGGTTTGGGATGTTTATTATGTTGCTCATTATTTTAGGGTGAAAGTGGAGAGGCCACTGATGATGAAATGGCAACTCGGAAGGCAAAAAGCTGTAAGGAATATCGTAATAGAAGTGGTTCAGATCCTCAAGATATTGATGAACAAGAAGAACCAGGTAAACATATTGCTTCAGTACTTAAAAATCTGTCAAGGTTTTGCTCAAAGCCTTTTTATGCAGATATTTTTTGTAGTGTTAAAAATAAACTTAAAAAGCTACTTTTGCAGTTGAAAACTCCAAATCTGTGAACTCTGAAATTAACTTCTTTAGTTGTTCATGATTGTTCTTTCATTTAGTTTCAGTAGCATTCCCTATCTATTCAGATAAAATACATTCATAATGTTGTTCAGTACATACTTTTTTAACTGTTTTGGGACAAAGCTGGAATCCTGCTAGTGTCTTACTATGTTTTAATTAATTTTCATATAGGTCTCCTGGACAAAAGCATTTTTATTGGGCCAAATGTAATTGTGATGAAAACTTTGTTTTCTCCTTAGATCAAAATATTATTATTAATGCTTCTCCATCTAACAACCTTCCATCAAGAAGAGCTCACTCTCTGACAGCATCTGGATCTCCCAACTTAGGAGCCACATCATCTTCACCAGCAAGACCAGTCTCCTCTCCTGTAATATCATCAAGCAAAAGTCAGTCTAGGTAAGGGCAAAATCCATTTGATTGAAAAAAGAAAAGAAGCTACTATTACTTACTTATTATCTAATGTGGGGTTTGTGCCCAACTGGCAAAATCTGACAAAAACAGTGCCAGAAATGTCATTAGCCTTTTTGTAGACATCTAAAACACATTGTAGCAGAACACAAGACATTTAAGCTGAAATGCCATGAATCTGAGGATGGCTTTGTAGCAAGTCCCTGAGCAGCATGTTTCAGTTTATATCTGTTACAGAAGCAGATTGGAATGCTGTTCCCAAAACTGCACAAATACAGAGTTTAACTCTTTTTCCAAATCTTCTCCAAAATATAGTTATAGGCATTTTCTGTACAGTGAAAATCAACAGAAATGTTATAGATGTGTGAGCTGAGGTTGTGAGGTTTCTCAGCATAAATAATTTCTACCTGAGGGAGTAATAACCTGTGCTGACATTCCTGGTGATGGCTGAAGTACTATCTTGGGAAATGGAGGAACCAATTTGGAATCTCTTACAGGTGTCTTTTTCTTGAACATTCATCCTTTTTGTGCCACTTAGGCAGTGTAAAAGGTTTTGCTGTTGCAATGTGTGCAGTATCATAGTGCACTATTATGTTAATGCTATAGATACTAATGGTGATGGTAGTCGTAATTACAGTATTAATAATAGCTCAGAGATGTGGACAGTACTTTATAACATACAAGAAGACAGTCTCTACAGAGGCTTTCCAGTGCCTTTCTGGAGAAGGATTGCTGAAATATCATTATGAATATGAATCTTGGGGGTTCCAGGAGAGAACAGTAAACAACAGAAGGGATTACTGCTGCTGATAGAACATTTTATTTGTAGAAACACGTCTTGTACAGTGGTTTCAGTTGTGTATTTCTTGGGGATTGTATTTATACTTAAAATAGTTGGATTTGGCAACAGGTGTGATTAGTAGAGTCACCTGTGAACATGTGTGGTTGGGTTAATGCTGCTTTGTGAGCCTCTTGTGTTCCTTTTGTTTTTCACTGTCATTCACAAACTTGGATTTGTCTTGGCAAGCAATTTTTTTTTTGTAATGGTGAGAACAGCTTTATTTTACACTGAACTGAAGAAATAACTGCTTTACAATCTCTAGAAAATTATTTTGTGTTTTGCAAAACTACTTTTTGCTTTTATGCCAAAATTGTAGTTGTCTCTAAATTAGATTAAAAGGTTCAGTGGAGAGCTCACATTCCCTGGAAAAGGACAGCTAATGTTCTTTTAAATCCTCTCAGGCTTGGGTTTCTGCATGGATCTGTGTGTAGCTAAGCACTGTGGACCTCCCCCAGTTACCACAGGTTTTCCCTGGCAACATTGCCTGGCACTTCCACAGCATCACTTTGTAGAGCAGCCCCAAGTTTGCTATGACCCTTCCTGACAGAACTTGCTTGGGATGTACCTTATAGCTGTTTCATCTGTCCTGAAGGAGTCTTCCTAAAAACAGATTTACATATTTGACCCATTATCTTGACCCTGTTTTAATGAGCCATTAAGAAATTTGGAGCACTGGAGAGAGTTTTATTCCGAAGTAGCTTGCAGCTGCTTTTGTCATTCCTTCAAAGCAGATGGGCATCTGATGAATTTCCAAGTTCCTTGGAAATCTAGTGCTGTTTGTAGAGTGGAGGAAGCAGCAGGATGGTTGATGAGATCCTGGGACACAGAGGACGGGATATGAACATAGAGGACAGAAAACTAGAGTTGGTGGCCTTTTTGGGAAGAGAGAGTAAACCTCCTCACTCAGCAGTCAATCCAGACTGCTACTAATGGCAATTTTGGTGGTTGGTGATGATGGAGTTTCCTTGGGGATTTTGGCTTTTTTATTTAAACCTTTTGTTTGTATTGTTTTCCCATTACTCTGGAAGATAATCTTTAGTGATCAGATTGGGTGAAATGGTGAGCATTTTTTTCTGCTCTTGGTCTCCCATTTGGTACCCTCCAGTTCCAATCTGTTTTCTGGAATCTAGAGGCTTTCCTCATCATGGTTTATTTTTCCTGTCTTATAAAAATGCTGGGAATTATTTTAGCTAAAAAAGTTTTATGCAGTATGTCAGTACTTTCCATAGTGATGTCAAACAAATCCAATATTATCAACTAAAGTAGATGGTATTTTTTAATACTTTTAAATCACATTTTGTTTTCAATTGCATGCATCCATCCCATGCCAGGAGTAAACTCAGGAATCTGGTCCAGCCTATTTGTGTAGAAAGTCACCTGCTTGCAGGCATGTCCTTAGGAATACTGGACAACAAGCTGGTCCTGTTTTTCCATCACAGCTGTCTGAACTATTTGTACTTATCCTGATGGCAAAATTCGTAGAAGAATGGATCAGTCAGTATATTTGAACATTACAGAGCATTAAATCTGACATGTGATCTGATATTCTGAAGGAAATACTGTAACTTGTGCAGTTAATTATGGTTCAAACTAGATAGTTCTTGATATTTGTGTTGTTGCTTAGATCCTGCCCTTTTCAGGGTGCTGTTGCTGGCAGATCCCATTCCTGTAATGTGTGTTCATTGGTGTTTAGGCCCAGGAAGGGACTCAACATCTCAGCCCCTCATTGCAAGTTACTCCGTGTAGTTCACTAAGGACTTGTTCATACTGCTCAAGTAAGGCCTAACTGTAATTACTAGTGCAAATCCTCTAGAAGGCTAAAGATTTTGGGACGTGACTTTTGGAAATGTGCTGGTTCTACTTCAAAAATGCAGTTCAGCTGCACAACTTAGATTAATGATTGCAGTTACAGAACAATCTATTTTATTATTTTGTCTTCAATGGACCTTATACACAGCCTGCATTACAAGAATATTGGCATTGTTTTCTTTAAAGGGAAAATAAGTGCTTTCATTTGTGCCATGTGCATGAAGCCTTTTTTCACATGAAAGTTTTAAATTGCATAATATACATTACTCATTCTGATAAAGTTTACAGTTGTCTTGAAGAAAAAAAATAGCTGCTATAAACCAAGAAGGTAGAAAACATCATTATGCATCTTAGAAGATGATGCTTTATTTGCTTCATCCAGCTTTGGTAATAAATGCATTAAGGAGAGCACAAATAAACTGTTAATACACTAATGCATAATATTTCAGTTAAGTAGAAGTTTAATGTAACCAAACTACAGCAGTCTTTTTTTGATTTAGCACATGGAGCAGCAGTAGCTGGCATGGCCGTGTCAAAGGAGGAATGAAAGGATTTCAGAACTTCATGGTGTCTGATAGTAACATGACTTTTGTGGAATTTGTAGAGCTCTTCAAATCTTTCAGGTAAAAGATTTTTTTTTCTGTACTAATTTCATTCATCCAAGTTTATAAAAGAGCAAAAATTGAATTTTTCTGTTCTTTTTGCAGTGTTCGTAGCCGCAAGGATCTGAAAGATCTTTTTGATGTTTACGCTGTGCCTTGCAATCGATCTGGCTTAGAGCCTGCTCCACTTTATACTAATTTGAAGATTGATGAAAATAGCAGTGGATTCCAGCCTGATTTAGGTTTGTTAAAGAGAAAAATGCAATTGTTAGACTGCTGAGCAGTTTCAGTTATTTCCCTTAATAAAATGTGTCTCCTTATCAGTTACAAGTGTAAGTAGAGGACTGCTGCCATGCCTCCACTAATACTAGTTAGTGGACTATAAGACAAAAATGAAGGGAAGGAAAAATATTCCAGCTTTCCATTAGCCAGATATATTTGTCACTGGTAATAGCAGAGGGATAAAACTTGTTGCTGAATGGCTGAGCCCAGGGATCTGTACAGGTTGCAGGAGTCCTGGAAGGGCTAAAACACTGAGCAAATATAGTGAGGAGAAATAAAGAGGCTGTGCCCTGTGTCCCATTTGACTGTTTTTTTCTTATCTACTTCCCTAGTGGATCTGCTTTATTTGGGATAAAGGGGAAGGAAGCCTCTGTCCCTCTTTACATTTCTCAGTTACCATAATCTAAGTCTGGGACTTTGGACACATGTAAAGAAAACAGTCTTTCTGCCAAGCAGCTTGTGGAGAGGGTGCAGAACAATTGGCATATGAAACTGGAAGAAGATAAAGGGAAATTTAACAGGAAGGTGTGGGGTTGCACAGAGTGAAGGAAAGGCTTTGAGGCTGTTTGTGATGGTGAGATGGAGCAGGAGAGTCCTGGGTGTGTAAGAGGCCGTGGATCCATGTTAAAGGTTCCAGAATTTTGTTCAGAGTAATTGGATACTTGTAATCTGCTCACATGCATGCTTAATTCTCTCTCTTTTATTAGTGGGCAGAAACAAGATGATTTTGTTCTAATTTACTGCTAAAACACCCAGTGAGATACTTGTGTGTATTGTATACTAAGTTATATTCTATACAGGATATGTAATACACATAATTGTTTAGCTTATACTTTTATTTCCTCATTTTTCTTTTAAGATTTGTTGACTAGAAATGTTTCAGACCTTGGTTTGTTCATTAAGAGCAGGCAGCAGCTATCAGACAACCAGAGGCAAATATCTGATGCTATTGCTGCTGCCAGCATCGTAACCAATGGTACTGGAGTTGAAAGCACCTCACTGGGAGTGTTTGGAGTAGGAATCCAGCAGCTGAACGACTTCCTAGTGAACTGCCAAGGAGAACACTGCACCTATGATGAAATCCTCAGTATTATCCAGGTCTGTAATACAAATATCTTGCATTTCCTTTTTACTAGAACTCCAGTTACTTCTGTTTTCCCCATTAACATTGTGTGTTGTTCAGAATAGCATCTGTGTGGGTATCTCCTTTCACACTGATACTGTCTCTACAGTTTGCTTGAATTTAAAATTTAATACTATCTTTATTTTGGACTAGAAAATTGTATGGATGTCCATAAATATATCCATTAAAAATGCAAATAAATAGTTTTATTAGCAATGTGTACTTTAGTAGAGAAGGGATGTCACCACCTACAAAAAGTGTTCATGACAATTTTTTTATTTTTTCTTTGTCTGGTCCCGTATTTGATTGAGCGTAATCTTACATTGGAACTTTAAAAAGCACCATTTCCACATATTAATGTTTTATTGTAAAAAAATCTTCCAGAGCAAACATGGCCACTTTATTCCCTTATGTACCATGGCTGAAGATTTTAGAAACTGTAGAAAACTTTTTATTCCTTCAAATTCCTCCATGTGTAATTGGTATACTCCAAAACTAAGTCCCTGTTTAACAGTTAACAAAGGCTAAAAGCTATATATAACTATCAACATGTAAGATAGAATTGCAGAGTTTAAAAGACTGAAATTCTAAAGAAACTTCAAGTTGGAATACCACAACTCTTGTTGACATGGTGGTATGTTGTATTTAAGCATATTAGATAGGAGTAGGACACCTGATCATAAATCTTTCTTAATTGCAATTTAATGGCTGTCTCTCCTTTGAACAGGAGGTTGGATTAGGCAACATCCCTTTCAACCTGAATGGCTGTTTGATTTATGATTATGATTTTAGTATGTTTGTGTAGTCATTTGTAAAACACACTTTGCAGGCACCTGATTCATTATTCACAAAAAGACTGTGTTTAAATACTAACTGTTTAGTGCTATGAGCAGACTACATATAAAAACAGGACAAGACATGTTTCTAAGAGTTTTATTATTTGTCTGTTTGATTTCTTCCTCCTCATAGAAATTTGAACCTAGTGTGAACATGTGCCAACAGGGGCTGCTATCTTTTGAAGGATTTGCAAGGTAATTACTTTTGTGCTTTTATATATATATATATATTTGTATGTATATGTAAAAAGATGGTACCAGTGTATTGATGTTTCTCAGAGAGTCACAAAGTGCTCATCACAGCATAAAATTTCCTCGCATCTTCTCACTTCTAGATTTTTGATGGATAAAGACAACTTTGCCTCCAAAAATGATGAGTCACAGGAGAATTCTGAGGACTTGCACTTTCCTCTCTCATATTACTACATAGAATCCTCACACAATACTTACCTTACTGGCCATCAGCTTAAAGGGGAGTCCTCAGTGGAGCTCTACAGCCAGGTATGCAGGATTGGATTGTTGTGTAGCTTTCAACATGAACTTGTTTGTTTTACTGGCAAGTTTCAGGAACATGACCTTTTTGCTTTGAAAATCTAAATGTCCTAAACCCCTGCTTGCAAAACGTTGGAAAACATGATGTGTGGGAAAGCTGCCTGTAAGCACAGTTGTGCTCAAATGCCTTTTCTAAAGCAAAAAAATGGCTTTAGTTTGAGATTCATAGCATTTAGACACCAGTCGGTCTGACCCAACCTACTAAAATTAGACTTTCCCACAGGAAAGACTGATCTAATATTTTAGTTCATTCAGATGTCAGAAACACTACTGAGATACTGTACATTGCACTGCAAAGACTAATTTCAAATAGAACTATAACTTCTAAAAATGTTACTTCTAGGAATATTCTACAGTTTTTAGACTTTATGTCTGATTGGTGCTGATGAGGAAAGGAACAGCTTCTCCCCTGGGCTTTCAGTTCTGTACTTGTTTGTGTATGTGTATGCATATATATATATATATATATTTGTGTGTTTACAAAATGCTGGAGAAAGCATCAAACTTCCTGGCAGCAGTGTTTTCATTATGCTGAGAGTTAATGACTCACCACTGAGAATGGACTCATCTGGTGTCCCCTGTGCTCCTTCACCTGGGGTTGTAGGCAGAGAGGTGAGGCTGTGTTAGGAAATCCTGAATAACACAAATGCACTGAGTAATGCAATTGCAGAGGTTCCTGTAGTGGCACTGCACAGTGATCTTAGTATTGTGTTGGTAATAGATGGGAAGTGAGATAGAGATCAACTGCCTTCAAAGTTTGCATGATTAAGAAAAGCTTCTTCCTGTCCCTCAAGTACGTGTTGCCAGCTGAAGGGGCACTTTGTTCTGGCTCAGTGTGTCTGGCTCTCACAGAGGTGGTGGAGTGCCAGCTATGGACACAACTGTCTGAAATAAAATTATTCAGGTTTTGAGTAGAAGTAATTTTTTCTTTGTTCATGAATGGTTTTGCTGGAAATGGTTTTAATTTTTGGGTTCTTTCTGTTCAGTAAAATATTAGCTTGTAGTAATGACAGGCATGCTAAATACTGATCACAATAATAAGCTGGGCCAAAAGATGGATTAGCTCATCTCTTCCTTCATCCTTCCTCTTTGCTTCCTTGGTTTTCTAGCAATGGCTTTCTAAAATAAATAAATGAATAATTTAAAAATTGATGAATGATTTGATGACTGTAAATAGCTTGATATAATTGATTAACATGGCCTGGCACATTTCCATTGTAACCATACTCATAGAAGTTTCTTAATACTTCATTTTCAGACTATCTTTTATTTATAAAACTAATAATAACAAAAAAAAACCAACAAACAAACTGCAGGTACTTTCCCCATAAATGATCATGAGAGCAACCTGAAATAAATTGCCATGTTGCTTTATAGCTGTTTTTGCAGGTAGAAGTATGGGAATGTTTCTCTCTCTCAGAAAATTAATCTATACAATAAGAACCACCTTCTGCAAACAGATTCCATGTGTCCTGTATGATACCATGAATTTCAAAGCTTTTTGGTAAATCTCCTAAGAATATACATGCTTTGCTTAATTTACCCAGTCTTTTTCAATGGGAAATAAGGAATTCAGTTAGGGAATGCAGTTAGCTGGGGACTGTACATCCCATGGGCTGTTCACTTCACAGAGATTGCTCTTTGCAGCAATTTTGCTGAATCACTGGGCTTTCATTCAGCTCTGCAATGTCTGTCTTCTGCTTTGATGGCATGACACTGTAGTTTAGATGTGCTTACACTCTTCAATTGCATTATAGGTTCTTCTACAAGGCTGCAGAAGCGTAGAATTGGACTGCTGGGATGGTGATGATGGGATGCCTATCATTTATCATGGGCACACCCTTACTACAAAGATCTCTTTTAAGGTATGCTGGTAATGCATGTAGAAACAAAAAAGAGGGAAGTTATTTTTTCTGTAATGAAGGGGGGGAAAATTGCCTACTAGAAAAATGCAAATTCTTATGTGCTAAAAATTTTAATAAAATATAAACTATATATTATGTCAGACATGAAATTCTCAGTGGTAAATATGCTTTCAAGTTAGTTTTTGTAGCATATGTAATGTAATTTTCTGTCTTTTTGTTGGTACCTAAGTAACAAAAGTAGGTGTTACCACTTGTGTTGTAACAAGACGCCAGCTTGCTTTGAAAGCACAGGGTGGCCTCTTCCTTCTTGCAGAGGAAAGCAGATGTCTCCCCTCTCAGCTAGCAGTAGGTTGACTGAGAGCTGCAGAATGCTGCTGTGTTCTTTCAGTGCCTCTCTCTGTGTCTGTCTCTGGCAGGAGGTGGTGGAAGCCATCGATCGCAACGCGTTCATCACCTCCGACATGCCGGTCATCATCTCCATAGAGAACCACTGCTCGCTGCCCCAGCAGCGCAAGATGGCTGAGATCTTCAAGGTGGGCCCTCCACTGTGGTCAGGTATTCCCAGCACAAGTCCTGGGGCTTTCCATAACACATCACCTGTTCTTGATGTTTCAGAATGTATTTGGAGATAAGTTGGTGACAAAGTTTTTATTTGAGAGTGACTTTTCTGATGATCCCATGCTGCCTTCCCCTGGCCAACTGAGAAGAAAAATCCTGCTTAAAAACAAGAAGCTGAAAGCCCATCAAACACCAGTGGATATATTGAAACAAAAGGTACAGTCCTTCCTTAAGAGCAAGCAGTGAGACCCAACTCTTGTTAGAAATAGTTCATTTGTGTTTGAAGTTTTTGCTAACCCCAATGTACAGCAGAATAATCTAATGCACATTCATGCTTGGATAGTTCACAGTGGATTGCAGTGCTTTCAAAAGCAGACAGCACATACAGTAAATTATAGCTACAGCTTAACTAAATTTTAGTGTCTATTAATTTTATAAAACTTCATAATATTATGATTAACACCATATGCCCTGTGTGACAAACATAAATAAATCTTTTCTCTGAGGTTTTAACATTTACTATTCATGTTTACTGAGAAGTAATCATATGCAATGAGTATGTGTGTGTATTTACAGTATGTAATCATTTTTGGTAGAGTTCTGCTTTGTTTCTTTTTTCAAACTCAAGCCAGTCAAATACTTGATTTTTAATTGACTTTCTGTGGGATACTCTGCTACTCAAATGGTGTTTATTCCCATTTGAGAATTTTTTTGATTTTTAGAATTTAGGCCTGCATCTCAAGTAGCCTCAATCTAATAATGTCTATGGTTAGTCAGCAGTTCAATTGAATCCTTGAAAAATAATTGCCATTACTCAAAATGTAAACACAATTGCATTAGACTTAAATTCTTGTTATCAGATGAGTAAATCACACTGATCATACCAGTATATAGATATTCTCCGTCTTTTGAAAAAGTATTTAACTGTTTCTGAAACAGCATATCTCAGACTGGAAAAAGGCAGTCTTGAATGATGTGCAACTTTGACATTTTTCCATAATTAATTAGGTTTCATATCTTATTAAGTGTTTTTCTTGCAATACAAGTTCTCTTTATGTTCAAACCCCCAAAGTGGTATTTTAGCGTGATGTTAACAATCTTACTTATTTCTCACTTAATATATATTTAGTGCTTTCATAGAAATAAAACAAGATACAAACATGAAAACTCTTTTTCTCTTCAAAAGTACTTAGCAATGATGTAGTAAGTATTTCTGTTGTTGTAGGCTCATCAGCTGGCACATTTGCAAGCACAGGCTAGCAATGGTGCTAGCAACCCCACACCTACCAATGAAGAGGAAGAAGATGAGGAAGATGAATATGACTATGACTATGAATCTCTCTCTGATGGTAATTATATTTATTTCTTTGTTTGTTTGCTACAGTGCTTTTGTTAGAACTGTAGTAACAAGATGTGAATATTCTAGTTCAGGCATGAGCTGGGTAAGCAGTGTCCTTGCACAAGTCTGAAAAGGCTGAAAATCTTCAGCTGGTGGAGAAGAGGGGTAAATTGGAAGCCGGTTTACTAAGTCATGAAGTGGTGGATTAAGGGAAGCACAGAATGTTACTCGTTAGATCTAGCAGGTGCTCAGTAAAGCAAGTGGAAGATCAGTCTAAAATAGGTAAAATATTTGTTTGTGCAGCTGGTAGTAAACTTCTGGAATGTGCTGCCTTGGGAAATTGCAGAGCCAAATGGCATCAGCCTATTAAAAAAAAAGGATTGGACAAATTCATGAAGAGATGTATAAGCAATTGTTATTGGTAGCAGTATTTGGTCCAACATCCCTATTATTCAGTGATTGTGGTTGTTGGGGTGGTGATTAGTGGCTGGTTGCTCTGTTGCCACTATCAGAAAGAATACTGGGTTAGATGGACAACTGGTCTGACAGAGCTGGGGGTGTCCTCCTGAGTGAGCAGTGAAGGGCTTCACTCACTGCACTTTTCATTCTGCTGGGGGCCCATTTAAGTTCTAGGTGCCATGTTCAGAGAAGGTGTAAGGCTCAAGCATGTCCTGCAGCACAGGGCTTCTTTTCAGGTGGTCTCTTGTTTACGTTACTTGCTCCTGTGTTTAGTGATTTTAAAAATAGTCACAAAATTAACAAATGCAGTTCAAGACTTGACGCTGCTTGTGGAATAGCAGTGTTGTTTATGAGTTTGATGTCAATGCTGCCTTCAGTTGCATTTTGCCTGAAAGTTGGCCTAGCTGACTCCTTGAGCATACTCTTTGTGAGCAGCAGGGTGGAGATGCTGTAGATGTAAATTGCAGTGAAAACTCAAATCTTTGCTAACATATTTGCAAGAAAATTTTGCAAACTGATTGCAGTAAGTGACTTTTTAGCACTGTTCTAGTTAAGAGAAGGTTTGAAAAATCTGGAGCTAGCAAGAAACATTTACACCTTCCAGTATGTGAAGGAATCTGCAGCATGGTTTACTACTTTATTACAATGATTATTCTTTGAAGTCTTTAATTATCTTAGTATTTTGTTAAAACTAATCTAAATAATAGTCTGTAAACTTTCTAAAAGAGATTCAGTTTTATTTTTCTTACCAATACTTTTTTTTTTTGTGTAAGGCTAATAGTTTTACAACTGACACTTATTTTTCATTTCTCTGGCTCTAAATCTTAATTCCCTTTACTCTTATTCCCTCTCTGACTCGTTTCCCTGTAGCTGATGTCCTTAATGCTTCTCCTGCTCCTAACAGCCAGGAAGGTAAAAGCCACTTGGTTGAGCATTTTAACTGCATGAAATCAGCACTGCATCTTCAGCCTGTTCAATGTGACAATGTGAATATATAGCTTCTACTTCATATTATAAATGCAAGCAGATATTCTTACATGGCATTGTTAACTGGTCAGGAACTGTTAGAAGCCTGCATGTGTGACACTTATTCTGCATAAAATAATATGCATCAGGTCAAAGCATCAGGATTATCAGGAATAAATTGAAACCATTCCTTTTGTGAAAACTGTAGCATTTTGGTCCAGAAGGACCACATCATTATTAGGCATACTGTTCTCTGAAAAATATGTAGCTTTGAAGAGGTATTTCTATAGATATAAAAAATACTTGTGCATGGTGAAAGTAAGGAGAGGAAAGCCAAAAATTGCTGTACAAAATGTTTACGTATTTGATGGGGTTAGTTGTGCTTGGTCTTTGGCATTTTTTTGTCATTCAGGAATATCAGTTGTTTTCAGATGACAAAATTAATTCATTAGATGGTTTGGTTTTAAAGATCTTCTGAGCACAAAAGGATGGGCTTTAAAGGAAAGGCAGTGTCTTAACCAAACCCAAGCATTAAATTTTTAAATAGAAGGTTACTACTAGAGGATGATGCTCTGACCAGTAAATGCATTATTTTAGCATCTGATTATTCATATAAGATTCACAACACTGTCCACAGATATTGTTAATTCAAATTAAATTTCCAGTTGAAATTGTTTGGCTTTATGTTTATTAAAATCCCATTAATTTTTAGATAATATTCTTGAAGATCGACCTGAGAATAAATTATCAAGTGATAAACTGCAGTTTGAATATAATGAAGAGACTGCCAAACGACTAAAGAAGGCTGATGGTGCTACTTACAATAATAAAGGAAAGGTAGTTCTGCTTTTTCCCTCTTTCTTCTCAGCTGCACTTTTATATATAACCAGGTTCAAAAGGATTTGGACAGTTTAGGTAGCTGAGACATCAGATAGTAAATGGACTTTATGAAGAGAAACAGTAGAAAGCATGGAAAGACACCAGAGAAAATAGCCTAAATAGAACAAATGCTCAACATACTGTTCAAGAAATGTCCTCAGAGGTTATAGTATGTATAGGCTGCTTGGCTGAAAATTAATATTGATGGAACTGAAGATTTCATCTGAATCTTCAGCATCTTTATGCTTCAAAATAAGTTTAAAATACTGCACTATGATATCAGGTAATCACAGTACCTCTTATTAAATCCTCTGGAAAAAGAACCAGTGTACTGCTGTTTAGTGTATTGCAGAGACTTCTCAATATGGATGTGTTTGTTTTGTCTAAATGTTTGTAGAAGTGACTGATTAAGGCCTTTACACACTACTGCAGAATCAGTAACAGGTGTTGATTCAGATATGTGCACATGGGAGGGAGATTCGTTGGGTGAGAACAGAAACATATAGGAAGAAAGTGATAAAATATTTCAAAGACCTAAGTAAGATATGCAACAGTCCTTCTGCATTCAGTAATATTATTAGTAAATGTTCTTGGTATTGTCACTCAGGTTTACGACATGGAGCTGGGTGAAGAATTCTATCTTCCACAGAACAAGAAGGAAAGCAGACAGATAGCCCCAGAGCTATCAGATCTTGTCATTTACTGTCAAGCAGTGAAGTTCCCTGGTGAGTACACTGCCCTGTTTTATTGCTTTAAGCTTTCTAACTCCTGGAGACTTTATGTTTATGTTTTGGATTAGTTTGAAGTAGTCGAGGAGGTTCTTTCTTCATGATTTGGTTGTCTTCATAATAGCAGCTCCTGGCTGAGAAGCAGTGTTCATAATTTAGGTGAATACATACTGTTTGTCATAATAAAATGTTTACAAAAGTGAAATTTGCCAGTCTTCACAACTTAGACAACTGCTTCACTGCCAAATGCCAGATGACAGAAAGCTTTATCTTGAGAGCTCTGAGTTTCCATGTAAGGACCTACTGAATTAAGAAGGAGAATATTCTTAAGGCCTTGAAGGTAGAGTGTGTCACATTTCTTTAAGTGACCTCTGTTTAGTGTGTTTCACCTTTGCCTCCAGCTGTATTTTCTGTTCTTTCCCAAGTGGACAGGAGAGGAGCCATTTGCAGGAGTAAAGCACCTTTTCATAGGGTGAGTGAGGGCAGCTGCTTGCAGACTCTCACTCAGTCTTCATGGAAGCAGTTATGGAAATCAGAAAATCTTCTTCTGTACAGTAGGAAGAATAACTTTTGCAGAGAAAAGGAGAGGGAGTAACTGAAGAGATCACTGATAGGCACTTGTTCAGTACTGAAATATGAGGTTGGGTATATTTTGGCTCACACTATGTACATAAATACTTTTAAATTGAGAATTTATTGTTTATTGATATGTTTAATGTTTTGAATTAAAAATCTGCTCTTTAGTGGAATGGTTCTCTGTGGAAAAATTAGCAATTCTGCCAGATCATGATCTTACACAAACAGAACTTTAATCAGATTAGAGAAGCTAACCAAACATAAAATAGTGTCAAATAGGCAAGATAAACATGCTGAAAAATGGACGGACATTCTTTCATAACTTTAAAAATTGTAAGTGTCACTTGTAAAAATAATGCCTTCCAAATATCCAGATCTGATACTCTTTTTAATGAAATCTGCAATGAGATATATTTCAAGTAAAATATTTTCTTTTAAAGAAAGATATTCAAGATTAAATGAGGATAGTTTGGGTTGTTCCAAGCATTTTGACACATAAAAAATTCTGATGTTCTAAGAAAACTTTGAAGTATTTAATTTTTAATGTAATACTGGTTATTAAAGAAATACCTGCTTTCCTTCCCAGATTTCTTCCTCTTGATTTAAAGGGATCATGAATAGAACAATTAAGAAGATTATCTCCTTTCACAGATGAACACATAAAGCTGTAGAAATTACTTTTCCAGCAAACTTTGTCTCCTTTGAGACAAATACTACCTCCTCTGTAGGCTCCCATGGCCACCATGCCACAGATTGCTCTTCTCAGCTGGAGGGCACAGATGTGGTGCAGTGCCCTGCCCAGTATTGCCCATGAATGATGGGAGCAAGGCTGCTAGATCCATGACTATGTAGCTCTAGTGCCTGTGTTCCTAACCAGCTCAGAAAATGCAGGAGTTTTGGAAACAGGGAGGGTAGAATTCATGTCAGTGTCTGATCAATGGTGTAAATACTTTATTTCTTCTGTCTTCATATAATTTTGTTCTGTGTTTACACTTGCCTACATCCCTGAATGTTAATCACTGATTTGTGACTATAAAAAAGGACAAGGACCATAATGTTCACTTACCCTAACCTACTGGGTAACACAGACTTCCCTAAGTGTTCCCTGGTCAAAACAGAATTTATCATGTGGAGAAAATAACATTTCTTGTTTATAAAACCTCTGGTAACAAGGAACCCACCATGGCTCTTGTTGTTTCTGTGCTGCTTGGCCTTACAGTCCTTGCTTAATTTGAATTCCAGTGTGTTGGATATCATTGCACCATTATCTGAGAGGCTGGAGGTCTGTTCTCTTGTGTCACCCAAGCTGAGGGCAGTGGAGCACCCCTGAGCACTGCTACTGGCACATGGCTCATCCCCTTGGTGCTGAGATCCTCACACAATGAGAAACTCAGTACATAAGAGCAGGATGTGCACAATCAAGTGGAGGGGGCAGGGAGCCACCTGCGCTCACCAGCATGAAATTCATCACCATCATCTCCATCATATCAGATTACCTGCCCCTATAATATCACTTCTCAAGAAATTAAAGTGAACATAAAAAAGGGCACCCTGCATATAAAAATGCTGTAAATTCCCTTTTAAGGTCTGCAAACCTGCAGACTTCCTGTTGGTTGGAAACACACGGTGAGAAGGTGGCAATTACAGCTTAAGCTGTTATGTTAGTGTGGTGAGAGGGAGAAGGGCAGGGAAGCTTGCAATCCTCTGGATTGAGTCCAGAAGCAATAAAGCACTGTGCTTATATCTAACACATGAGATGGGCACTGAATTCTGTAAGTTGAAAAACATGGCACAGGGGTTGCAGGGAAACACAAAACATTTACTCTGACACTGTGGTAGTACAATAGGATTTATGTACAGTATGGTGGAATCTGAGCTGATCCTACTTTGACCAGACAGTTGGACCAGATGACTTCCATATCCTTGTCAACCTCTATTATTTTGTGATTTGATGATTCTGTGAATTGGTAAAGCTTTATTTTGAAGTCAGATTTAAATTGGAGTGAAAAATGGAGCTTGTGTGTGGGAAGAGATGTGTAACATGCAGAGCACGGGACAGACTGAAAGGAAGCTGCCAGCTGCAGTGTGCCCTGTGGCCATCACACTGGGCTGTCAGCCCTGGGGCTCTGCACTGCACTCTGGTGATTTGTGAGGTCAGTTTGTTTCCTCAGTGACTGTCTCCACAACAGGACTTTGAAACTGGATCTTACTTGCCAAATCCATTTGATCCATTCAAAACTGGATTTAAATAGTGCTGGAAGCACACAGCGCATAACTCCTCATTCTTCAATTAAATTCATATTCCTTGATCCCAGTTTCTACCATCTTCTGTGGTTTATGTGTATGCTTTGGCCCAAAGAGACAATACATCTCCAACGTGGAAAACATTTATGTATGTTCTGAATTTTACTAACCCAAGCAGTTCCATTGAAACTGTGTGCATAATTTTAGTAAGTACATGTACACATGCCATAGAGATTGAGAGCTGAAAATTTGCAGCTGTGGGCAGACTTCAATCAGAAGAGGCCAATGTATCCTCTTTGTGATTTACATTTGTGTTTGAAATATTAGTATTAAATCCAGAACTGTCTTTAGGCAGGTGTGAATTGATGTGACTTAATGTGGAAAGTTTTAGGAGTCACAGTTAGGCATGTAACAGTGTATTTGCTTTGTTACATTCCATATCAGAAATACATCTTGGGTTTCTGAGAGCATCCCACATCTCACTGCCGTGGGTGTCAGAATAATCATTGTGCACTTTAATTTTGATCTGCTTTGTGCTCTCTCCAAGCCAACAGAAAAAAAATTGACCTTAAGTGGGATTAAGTCTGTTTACTTCACCAGGATTCAGGTCATTACTTTTAATGATTATGTTTCTAGAAATCACAAGTTTGAATAATAGCTATACTAGAGCTTTCCAGCTCCACTCCTACTATGTATTGGCTATTAAATATGTAATGGATTTTGCCACACACTGTATTTACCAACACTAAAGTACAAATAAACAGAAGAAGAGGACTCTGAAAACATTTTTTGAAGTTAAACTTTTTAACCAACAGCATTTGGACATATAATATTTATAATATTATATCTTTCAATCATGATCTTGCATTTATTTAATTATGTAGGTATTGTCACCTAGATGAATTTCATTATATTCACTACTGATTTATTGCTTCTGTAGAAAAGATTTTTATTTTTAAAATTATTCCTAGGATGAATACATTGGGACTGTTACTGCCGATTTTTTTAGTATCAGTTTGGACCATTTGGTAATTTGAGAGGAAGTCTTTACCTTCCTCAAGCCAAAAAGTAAAATGGAGAAAAGTTATATCACACTGAGAGAATTGTATATTGTATTGTCTCATATGGGTTTCTATATACATTATATAAATGTATATACATATATGCATTATATATAAAACCATGCCTAATATATATTATATATATGTATATATATAATATAAAAGTGTGTATATATTTAAAGATTTTAAAATTAAATTGTGGAGAGAATACATTGTTTGTCCTGTGAGCTATATAACAAGAGTATTCATGCCTTCAAAAATAATGTAAAATATGGTGGAAAATGTCATGCCCTCTTGGTCATGTTTTTTGGCTCATTTATTTTACATTTATGGGAATAGGCTTGTCAACTCTAAACCCATCTGGCTCTAGCAGAGGAAAAGAAAGAAAAAGCAGGAAGTCCATTTTTGGCAACAATCCTGGCAGGCTGAGCCCTGGGGAGTCAGCTGCTCTTGCCAAAGCATCTGGAAAAGGTAAAGTTAGCATCTTCTTTCACCAGTCACGTGGAATGACACTGTAATCCAGCACATGTAGCAGACCAAGCTGTTAAAGATCAAATACTTTGCAATGTGTAAAACGTTAAACTTTGGAATGGTTTCTCATTAACACAGCAGCTATTACAGTACCACTATTACAACTGAAGTGGTGAATGTGGAATATTAGGATTACTTGATCAGAAATGTGATGACCCTAATTCATAAGCAATTTGAAACTAATGTGCATTTTAAGTATCTTGAAATTTATATTTTTAAAGATATAAGTGAATATTTTCAAAGTACAAATGAAAGCCAGGACTGTTGGGCTGGTCCAGAAAAGAATTTTTATTGTCTGAAGTAGAATTTAGAGGCCTGAAATTTGGCCAAGTCCAAATGCGTAATTGTGCAAATTAGACTCTGTAGGTGATTCAGTTTGTGAACCTGGAAATTGTGCCTCTGCCTAGGAACAGATGTAAAGAAATACAGAGAAAGTACAGGAAAGGCTCTGGAGCAGGAGTAAGACCCAGATCCCCTGCCTTTCAAGTGAGTGCCATAAACAGATATTTTGAACTCATTTTCTGGCTCAGGGACAGTTGTATTTCTTGCAGCCCAAGGGCATGACTGCAGCAGACAGGAAAGATTTCCTTCTAGAGGCCAGTGTCCTAAAAATGAAGAATTGTGGTGCCTTATTCTAAAGCATATAAGTATTTTGCTGCCTTTTCCCCCAAATTTTGCAGTCTCTGTAGACTGTTTGGAAAATTAGCAGATGGCTTTCAGTCTTGCCTCTCTTCCTCATGTAAAATGTATAAATGAGAAGAAGGGAATTTTATTCCTTTATTTCATTTTTTTATTCCTTAACTTAATTTTTTATTCCTTAATTTAATTTTTTTATTCCTTAATTTTTAATTCCTAAATTTTTCCTAACCGGCAAATTCCAGTTAGGTATATATTTATGAAAGTGCTTGTTAGCACATCTAATCATGGTATTATTTCAATACTTGGATATTGTATTTCCTCTCAAGGATTGTTCTTACTGTGTCAGAAGGACTGTGACACTTGTCCTGAGTAGTGTCATTTTCCAGGATCACCTTTTTCTACCATAAGCAAAGCACGCACACTTACTCCACTAGAAAACATTGCATTTGTGGAGCCTCTGGACCTGCAGCTGTACCTTGAGGGCACTGTTTGTTTTCCAGGTCCCTTTGATGCGATGCGGCAGACCTGGGAAGATCCTTGCTCTCCTTACAACTCTCCAGCCTCCCTCAGTGCCATCATAAGGACTCCCAAGTGCTACCACATCTCGTCCCTGAACGAGAACGCTGCCAAGCGGCTCTGCAGGCGCTACTCGCAGAAGCTGATCCAGCACACCACCTGCCAGCTCCTGAGGACCTACCCCGCTGCCACGCGCATCGACTCCTCCAACCCCCACCCCCTCATCTTCTGGCTCCACGGGGTGCAGCTCGTGGCTCTCAACTACCAAACAGATGGTAAGGCTGCACAAACCCTGGGTTTAATACATTGGAAATGTGATAGGAGGCCTTACGTGGTGAATTTGTATTTTCCCTATTTACTTTTCCCCTGCTCTCCCGAGGGGACCTTCCTGTACCTGCACCCCAGCCACAAGCAGGTTCATACCACAGGAGTCGGGTCCTTGAGGGCAGTGACCTCAGAGTCCAGGAGCTTTATGCCAGTGCACCAGGTTCTCTGGTAACCCAGAAGTGCCTGGACAGCAACACTTCCATTTTTATTTTTATTTTATTGATGAAGGTTGTTTTTTTTCTCCCAGTTCAAGTAACTCTTACACTTTCAGATAATTTCAAGCATAAAAAAGTATGAACTACTTTTCACTTGGAAGTGCTGCCTTGGATGTTGGTTTAATGTTGATCAAAACATTTTTTGAATATTTGCTATCCTATCTTTGTTCCTTCATATTTTCCATTAGGTCATCTACAGTGCTCTACAGAACCTGGCATGAGCTCAGTTTGTTAGAGCATGGTGCTAACAGCATCAAGGCTGTGTGCTTGATCCCCAGTGGGCCATTCTCTTAAGAGCTGGACACAATGATCCTTGTGGGTCCCTTCCAATTCAGAATATTCTGTGGTTCTGTGATTCATTCTGCAGTTCAGGGCACATTCCTAGAAACTTCCCAGAGAAGTGTTGTAGGCAAGCCCTACAGCTCGATAAAGACAATGGAAAGGAAAGAATGAACTGTTCTTAGAGTTTTGTGTAATTACAAATAATTACTGGATAGATTGGACACATAAATCACACACAGTTGTGTAAACCAGGAATAGTACATAACTAAAATAGTTTAAAAAAAGATATTTCAAACATGACTTTGTCTTCATTGTTGCAGTTTTTCCATTGTACCATTGCTCTCGGTCAGTTTTGGCTGCCTTAATTTCGCAGATCTTCCTCTGCAACTCAACGCAGCAATGTTTGAGGCTAACGGTGGCTGTGGATATGTTCTGAAACCTCCAGTTCTGTGGGATAAAAACTGTTCAATGTACCAGCATTTTTGTCCATTGGAAAGAGATCTTGATAATAAGGAGCCAGCTATATATTCTTTAACAGTAAGTACATTAAAAGGGAATTTCATACAGGCAAACAGATAGAAGTAGACAATATACAACTACAGTCTTTAACCAGTATTGTAGTCATTTTTTATGCTTCTAAATGAAAAGATTGAATCTTTAAATGTTGCTTCCAAAGGTCAGCCTAACTAACAGAAATTGGAGAGGAAAGGAACAAAGATTTGTCTTTATTTCATTGTATTGGCTGATTTGTATCCATAGTTACTTCCCCTGTTTCCTTCACAGTATTTGTTGAAACTCAGTCTTGAAAGCATTTTCCCTGGGACTGCACAACTGTGTAAAATTGCACATGTGCCTTGATGTTCTACACATTTGTGAACACTTGAAAAGCTGCACAAAAAGCCATTATGAAAAGCTGTACTGAATCTTGAAAAAATATATTTTTGTAAGTCATATAACAAGATATATAATTCATGGATTATGTGGCCAAAAAAATGTACTCTCAGAAGCTAGTCCTTTCCAGGAAATGTGTCAGAAAAGTGAAATTCATAAGAACCAAGATTTTCCCAGCTGTGGTAATTGCACACTTAATTCTTGTGTTGTGTATGCCAAAGCAAGCCAGAGCTCAATGCCATCACCCCAGAGTAATAGAGAGGAAAGTGATCCTTTTTGACTGCGTTACTGGTACATTCATTATGGATTAATGTTCAGATGCCTTGAACAGTTGTATAGTGTATTTTTTCAGAGGAAAGATACCGTAGCAGTGGTGTTGGGGGTGGGACAGTTGAGGGAGCTCTGCTTTTGAACTTACTTCCCTGGCAATCACAAAAGTGAGCGTTGTAAAACTGTGCTTAGGGCTGTGCTGAGCAATATTTGGCTCGGGATCATGGCAGCTTAGGGATTACCCCCCTAACAGTTCTCTGTGCTCCTCCCTCTGCTGCAGATCGTGTCTGGCCAGAACGTTTGCCCCAGCAACAGCACGGGCAGCCCCTGCATTGAGATCGACGTGCTGGGGATGCCCCTGGACAGCTGCCACTTCCGCACCAAGCCCATCCACCGCAACACCCTCAACCCCATGTGGAACGAGCAGTTCCTGTTCCGCGTTCACTTCGAGGATTTGGTCTTTCTGCGCTTCGCCGTGGTTGAAAACAGCTGCTCGGCTGTCACAGCCCAGAGGATCATTCCCCTGAAAGCGCTGAAGAGAGGTGCGGCGTGGCTCCTGCTGGCACCCTAAGCCACAATGGCCCAGCACATTCCTGGGTTGAATCCTTCCAGAGGGAATTTTTTAATCAGTTGCATTTTTCTAGAGGAGACAGGGAGCGAATACCAGACAGCACACCACGGCCTGGCAGTACAGTGCTGATCTGGGACTCCCAGGGAGCTGGCAGCCCCCCCAGTGGCTTGTGAAAGGTCTGATCCTGTGCTGCTGTGGAGGCAGGGCCACGTGGGACACACCTGCTCCCATCCTCAGGCTGTGTCACCAGGGGACTGGCTGCTCCCTTAGGAAGCTTGGGGGGATTTCATTCCTGCCTTGTCCTTTGCCCAAGAAACTGCTGCAACAGCTGATCACTGGGCAGAGGGGAATTGCACTTCTCACAGCCACATGGCTGGAGGGGAGTCGGAGAAGGGGTGAAAAAAACCCCATCACTAATTGTGTGACACCTGGGGAGAGAGTCTCCATCTTGCCAGTAGCTCTTTTACATTTGCTTTGTGCCACTTTAATGCCACACAGCTGTCCGGGTTGGTGTGTGAGATTTGGCCATACACATGCATTTTCCAATGAGAATCAGACCTTGCTTCATTTGTGTTCTGATATTTAGATATTTTATGTACGACTCTATTGAATATTATGGTAAAACAAAGGCAGGATGCTCTATGAGCCCCTCAGCAGTAGGATTCGTGTTACCCTGTTGTACAGTGTGTTAATGCTGTGCTATTAGAGTGCTTCAAATCCTACCTGTGTGGCGAAGTGTAGCTATAAAACCAGCAAATTTGAGTTTTTCATTTATGAGACTTGTGTCCTAGGATATGGCAAAGTATTTACAGAAGGATTTTTCCTCTCTAGGCTACAGACATGTCCAGCTCCATAATCTACACAATGAGACTTTAGAAATTTCCAGTTTGTTCATAAACAGTCGGAGAATGGAAGAAAGTCCCTCTGGAAACACTCTGCCTGCATCTATGGTAATTTATTTTTTGTTTGTGTGCATGAATTACCTGTATTCTGTATTCTTGGTTTAATAACTACTATGGTGTGAAGATTTATAGGGCCAGAGTGTTCAAAGATGTTAGCCCTCAAACCTGCACATTCTTCAGACATACCTTAATGCCTTTTTTTTTTCCCTTTGGTGGAAGTAAGGTTATCCCACCTGGATAAAACTGTGGGAAGATAAATCTTTTCAAAGTCTGGCTCCTCTGCTGTATTTAGGTATAGAACAAGAAATGTGCTCCTCGACTGGAGGAGTGTGGACGAGCAGTCAGGTTCAGTGCAGCCTAATGCATTCCTTTGTGCACGAATTGTAAGCAAAGCATTTGAGACCAAAAAAAAAAGGAAGATGCAAATTACCAACAACTTTGAAATAATGAGAATAAAATTGATTTCTGTTACAAGAAAAGATGAACTCTGTAGTTCCATAAATACATACAGATTTCTATATGTGTGCACAGCCATATGTTTATATGTGCAAGTTTGTATACATATGTACAGGTATCTGTATGTCTAAAAATATGCATGCATAGATGTGATTTTTGTTTAAAAGCCCTTACTGTTAGGCTACCTGGGTTACTTGTGTTTTGGCAACTTTAAATATGTATTTTATCATTTTGCTGACTCCTAAAGTCTTAGATAAAACTTTCTGAGCTCCTGTGTGTGCAGCAGATATGTTGCATATATTACCTCCTGTGAATGCATTCCAAATTTCTATCTTGGTGAATTACAAGGGTAGAAAGGAAGAACAAATAGTTTGGAGGTTGAAACAAAGCTATTGCTTTTCATCCAGTCTGCATGCTGAATCCAAATATCTGAGCTCAGCTGGAATGGGGAATGAATGATGGAGAAGTGGCCCTTTGTCCAGGGGTAGTTTATGTATTCCCACTGGAAATCTTCATTTTTCTCTTCAGCTTCAAGAGACGATGGAGGCTTTTGGAGGGTTTGTTGGGGTTTTTTAGATGCCTCCATCTGTAGTGTAAGGAAGAGCCATGTATGAACTGAACAGCTTTGCTTTGTCAAGGCCCTCACAACTTGTGTACGGTTTCTTTTAAGCAACCTAGAAATAACATGCCTGTGTAAAAACGTCCAGTAACCTGTTGAATGTTGTCTGAACAGTTGTTTAGCCCGGGAGAAAGGAAAGCTGCCATGACTTACAAAGTGACAGTTCATGGAATTCCAGGCCCAGAGCCTTTCACTGTGTTCAGTGTGAGTGCAGGGACCACGGCTGCACAGCTGCTCCATCAGGTGAGCTCCTGCTGAATTGCAGACTCTGCGTTGCCAGAATCCACACTAACATCTGCTGCACCTCTGTCTCCCTGCACTTCTCACACATCACCCCAGCAAGGAGTGCTCTTAGAAATGCATTGCTGTGCAATTAATTACACAGCAAACACACAATATAAGCAGTGGAATTTTCCCAATCTTGGCTTCAGAGAATGGGTTTATAATCTTAGGACATATTCCTTATTAGTATTTTAATATTTGGGCATATGCAGATGAGAAAAACAGTGTCTCTAGTCAGTGGGTGCAGTGGGCTCTCCTTACAACAAAGGCAGACATTTCTGCACAGTTCTTTGAACTGAGGCACCACAGGAACAGAGAGTAAAAGTTAGAGGGCTAAGTTCATGAGTAGAAAAACCAGATAACTCAGCAGGGATTGTTATTCTAGCAGTGGGAAAAGACTGTACTGTCCTGGGATTATGAATAAATTTTCTGGCAAGCCAAAAAGGACCAAAATAAGCTTAAATAGTACTGCCTTGTCTGGAATAGTTGAACTGCTTGGCTGGGCTAAAGAGAACAGGACATTACCCTGGAGTAAAATATCTGAATAATAAATAGCACATCAGAAATCCTGCCTGCACTGTCAGAATAGTTACTGATTCTTAAAGCTTCCTTATTCATTCTCATTTATAACTACTAATTATGCAGTGTTTATATTTAGCATTCTAATTGTTGTGTGTTGTCTGTCTTAGCTCTTGGCTACCATAAAAGGCACCGAGTCATGTGCTGCAGACTATTTTCTGATGGAAGAGAAAAGTTTTATATCAAAAGAAAAGAGTGAATGCAGAAAACCACCATTCCAGAGAGTGATTGGTCCTGAAGAAGGGCTAGTGCAGCTTTTAAACAGTTGGTTCCCAGAAGAAGGATATGTTGGAAGAATTATCTTGAAAACTCGAGAGGAAGTAAGTCTGTTTTGGATAAATTATTATTTACAAAAGTAGCTAAAAATAGTTCTTAGGGCCACGAAACAAAAGGGTGCAGTATTTGTTTCACTTCTTGGTGAGTGATGTCAATGCTGTGTGCATTATTTAAAACCAAACTTAACTCTTGAGTGAGATGCACAACTGGACTTTATACACCTGTGTGACACCAACTGGACTTCCCTGAGCTCAGCTGTGTGGTGTTTATTCATTATGGCTCAGTCACCAGTTCAGTGACTCTGTTTGGAGTGATCTTTTCTAACTTAATGCAAATCTAGATTATGCCATGATAGAAAATTAATATAAAGATAATAGTTAATACCAAAGGATCATAGTAGAACTCCAGAAAACCACCATCAATTTAGATGGCAGCAACTTATCATCTGTCTAGAAAAATTAGAAATAATTTTGATATTAAAGAATAAGTCTAAAAGCCTCAAAGGATGATTAAATTATCATTTATAGGCTAAAATAATTAAATAAGTGATTTCTTTTAATTTAAAGGAGGAAGATTACTTCAGTTTACACTATGAGCAAAGCACCCACAGCTTAAAATATGCTAGTGCCCAGGCTTGTGAGACAGAGACAAAAAAAGCAGGAGAAAGACACTTAATAATCCCATTTTCAGAGGCACTTTCTTTGGTCAGTTAGGCAAATAAAAATGCTTGCTTAGTGCACAGACTTTACATGCATATATATATATATATATATATATATATATATGACAGAGGTGCTTTGGTATACTTTAAACTGAAAATGTATTTTTGCTTATTTTGCCAGAACTTTTAGTAAAGCTTCAATCTGACAAATTGCTATTATTTTACACAAGTCCATATTTTGGTTTCCCTTATATCTAACCTTTGGAACTAAAATGACAAGGTAGAAATTTGTTTGTAGAAATAGTAGTCTACTGAATTCTACTGACTGCAGCACTGCCTCTGTCAGTGTATGTTGCCACAGGTGTCCTGCCAAGCCCCATTCCGTCAGAAAATGGGTAAAAATCTGCCTTAGCTCATATGAAAATTATGCTGTTGTTCTGTCCTGTTATGTGAGTACCTCAAAGCATTACCCATAATTTTGAGCCTTTCTTCAGACAGCAGCACCACAGAGCTCGGGCTAGAAATGAAGCTGCAAATCTGACTGGAAAAACAAGGAGCAGGTCCAGTGACAGGGTGCAATACACAGCCCATATTTACAGCTTATGAATCCCAGCTGTGTTTCAAGTGTTCCAAGCCTTGGACAGAAATGCATTCTCTGAGAGAAGGTTCAAGGAGGAATTCTGTCTAAAATCTGCAGTAGTCATTGAAAAGGGAGAGAGAAACACACAGCCTTCCTCTTGCTCCATACCACAGGAAAATGTTCACTCAGATTCTGGCTCTCTAAATTCTTTTGGCTTTAGCGCAGGGACAGGAAAGAAAAGAACCCTTTCCACCATCTCCCATCATGTTACATGACAAAACATCATTTTGTATACATAAGGGAAGGATTTAAGAGACCATTTTTGTTAAATAGGATGTTATACAAACATCTCCATTCCTCACCTACTATGAAAGGTATTTCAGATATTGATTTTAGAAAACATGGATATTTACTAGCATTATTATTTATTATTAGCAGTAGTGGCTTGTCAAACCTCTCTTATAATGCATTTAACAAAATGGAGCCCAGGCAACTGCAGTCTCTAATTTCCATACAATAAAACCCTTGTGTGACCACCTGCTATTAGTTTTACCTCTCTTCAGTAAATAAAATTGCCTGTCATTTTCTCTGTAGAATTTAAATGAAAGAAATGTCTTTCAAGAAGCAAAGGAAGAAGCAGCCCTCAGCTCTGAGGATGACAGCTTCTTTGTTCAGGTGCATGATGTGTCCCCAGAGCAGCCACGCACCGTGATCAAAGCTCCGCGCCTCAGCACGGCTCAGGATGTCATACAGCAGGTAAGGGAGTGTGCCCACCTCAACATGTGGGCTGGAAGTTGGTTTCAAACAAGCTAAGGTGGGATTTGTTCTCAGCACTAGCTGAAGAATTGGTTTAGTAACCTGAATCTGAGAGAATGCCTTGTTTTTTCTTCTGTTTTTCTCCTTTTAAACAGACTCTCTGCAAAGCCAAATACTCCTACAGCATTTTGAGCAATCCAAACCCAAGTGATTATGTGCTCTTGGAAGAGGTGACTAAAGAACCAGCAAACAAAAAGTCTTCAACATCTAAACCATCTCAGAGGATTCTCTCTGATCAGGAGTGTGTGTTTCAGGCCCAAAGCAAGTGGAAGGGAGCAGGAAAATTTATCCTTAAGCTCAAAGAACAGGTTCAGGTAAAGATGCGATACTTTGCAGCAGATGTTACAGATGGTGTGTGATCAGCTTAATGGGAACCTGCTTTCCATGCAAGGGAGTCAGAACTGGCATGGGGGCAGGTGGACAGGACAGACTACAGCAAAAAGCAAATTTCCCCTTTCCTCTGAACTTCCCTTAATTATTCCTTTGCAAAACTGAATCAGTTACATTCAGCAATGATTCCCTCACAGCCTGCAAATCCAGAGCAACCTTTATCTGCTACCAGCTTTCTGTTTCTCAAAACCTTCTGGCTGTGCATGCCATGTTCCCTGTCATAATAAAGGACCATTCAAATGGGCAGAACTTAAAAGCTACTGGAATAAAGTCCCCTTTATTCCTGGCCAGTGAAAAAGTTGTTCTGTTGCTTTATCTCAGGCTTTAAAAAATGGCAGGAATTAAGTACATGCCTGCTGGAGAAGGAGCTGGAAAGGAGTGTTCTCCTTTCCAGCAAACACCACCAATCCACAGCTGCTGTTGCTTTAAAGTAAGTGCATTATAAGCAGAGATTACCAAATTTGCTAAACACATCTATAACAATGCATAATTTTTAATTAATTGATTCAGAACAATCAGAAGGAAGTGCCTGGATGAAAGCACAGCTGTACTGAGTTCCTAAAGGGAGGCCTGCTCAGCAGTATGTCAGGTGTTTTCATATTCATTCCTTATTTCCCAGCGAACAAGCAGCTGTTAAACCACCTCTATGATCTCTTTTAATTTTTCCAGGCAGCACGGGATGACAAGAGAAGAGGCATCTCCTTCACCAGTGAGCTGAAGAAGCTGACCAAGTCGAGTAAGCAGTACCGGGGCTTCGTGTCGGACGGTGGCCAGGGCAGGGAGGAGAGAGCCGCCTGCGCCCTGGCCTTCAGTGACATCATGGAATAGTCCTGGCTGCTGCCACAGCACGGCCTGCCAGGTACGGGAGACTGAGCCCAGCTCTGGGCAGCCTTTCAGAGCAGCAATCCCAGAGGATTCCTGCTCCCAAGCTGGAGCAGAGCAAACCAAGTGAGGTACAAGCACTGACAGAATGATCCAGAAAAGCCTCAGACACTGGTGTGCACAGGCACGATAACATCAGGAAGGTCTCTGAGTGAACCAGAATGGTGGAGTTTCACCCACTTGCTCTGTCCATTTAATCCAAAATGTTGCATCCCAGTTGATTTTGCAGTACTCATTTTTCTCAACAATTGTGCTCAAATAGCAATGCTCTGTTATTCTTCTGCTCTGGGCCACAGCAAATGGAAGTGAGCAGTAGAGCTTTTATTGTTTTTTGTTATGTCCAGATAATAAAATCATCAAGATTGGTGATCTCTTTTTTAGCTAGAGCAAGTTTATAGTGTTAATTTCTGTCTGTGGAAATTTTGCCAGAAATGTTTAAACATTTACACTAGCTTTTCTGTATTTCTTCAATTTCTTCCATCTTGCTTGACTTCAAACAGCTGAAATACACAACAAAGACTGTCCCATTTATTTGGAGATAGTAAGTGCCACTTGCCCAGCACTGTACACTAACCAGACACTTGCACACTGCTACTAGAGCACTGTGACAGCTGCTGGGAAGTTGCAGCTCATTGCAAATGAAGAAGAAATCTTTTTCAGTGTTGATAATCCCACCTCACGGATGGCCAATTTAAGATTTTTTTTTGTATACATCTAATCATTAAAGCATTATTTGACATGCACTGTAATGTTGCTGCTAAGTCACTAAATTAACAGAATTTAGGCACTGTTTTGATTTGCAAAGTATTTCAAATAGGAAGCTTATTTTTAGGCTGCTATAAAACCCTAAAGCATTAAAACAATCTGAATTCAAGGAAAGCAAAGTAAATTATGGGAAAATCAGAGTCACTTTCCCTCTTCTGCATTTGGCTGGGTTTTTGTTTTGCTGGGGTTTTGTTTTGTTGTGTTTTCTTGGGTTTTTTTTTTTTCCTTTTTTTTCTGAAATCCAAATGTGGAATTTACATGACTGAATCCTTCTGCAGTGCCTTTGAAGGATCCTGCTGCGGACTGAACTGGTCAGAATTGTGTGCCCTGTGCTACAGATGCTTTAATCCAGGCAATACTGCTGGATTAACATCCAGACTCTGGGAGTCCTAAATGGGATGCTGTAGATGGGAAAGATGCCTGTCAGCTCTCAGAAGATTCCTCTCTTCCTGTTTCTTCACATCTGCAGATTCTCCATAGGCGGATGGAGAGGTTTTCTTGGACTGTATGTTGTAAACAAACACGTGTCATCAGCCTCCCCTTTTTAAACAAAAGATAATTTTAGCTTGCTGCCTCTAAGGACTCAGAAGGCAGAGAACCAGAGTGGTCTTTTATGTGTATTATGTTAAAATAACGCACTTTTACCTGACAATTACTGTTAAACACTGTGTTAAGTGATTGTAAAGAGATTTAAATATACTGTAACTTCCTTTGCATATCTGTTTAACTTCGGTGAATATACAGAAAACACTCAAAATTATTTATGGTTTATCTACATTAACAAAATAATGTACAATAGCTGAGTACACCTTACTGGTAGTGAGACCTTGGCAAGGAACAACATTTTCTTCTTATAAATTTTAGTTTTCCAGGCTTGTGTTTAAAGAAAGAATATTTATTATCATGTTTCAAAGTACATGCCTTTGTATAGTATATTTATCATATACTACTTTTTAGAAAATGCAGATTTTTTTATCTTTCTCTGGATTTAGAGGAAAAAAACATTAGAACTTTTCTGGTTCTTTCTTTTCAGCACAAGATGTTTAATACCCAGTACTGACCAAATTCAAACCAATGCATTGATAAATGTAATTAACATTTCAAAACTTTGAATTCAAACCACATTTTCCAGGTAGTCAGGAACTGTCTTTTTACTTGTCTGTTAAACCCAGAGAGTATAAAGAACTTTACACTCTAACTCTTGACAATTCTGTTTACATAGAAACACTATTGTGAAGTTTTATGTGTGCTGAATTCATCTTTTGTTATCTAAGTTAGTTATAGTAGCCTCATTTTTTTTTCCCTCCATGGGAGTTACTGACATGTTTAGTTATTAAAATAATCCATTACAGGGGCACAAATTAAACAACTGCTGCCATCTGCCATCCCTTTCATCTCCCACAAGAAATGTGTCTGTGGGGAACAAACTGCTCTGCACATGTTTTTGTTTCACTAGAGCAAACCCTAAACAGAAGAAAGAAGTTACAGACAGTAGTCTCATGACAGCTAATGCCATCTCCCCCATGAATAAGAAAGTGAAATAAAAGAAGACAAAGTTATTAACTGGCATATAAACAAGCAGACAGAACCTGCATTCTGTCACCAGAAACTATGAAGTCTTTCACTATACACTACAGGAATTGCCTTCAAAGTAGCCATTTACCAAAGCAAAAAAGTGCCCTCTTGAGGTCACTTCCAGCTTTCAGAAAAAATAACCACAGACATACAAAAAAGTCACATTTCTCAGTGGCATATCCTCACAGAGGCCATGCACTTCCCACTGCTCATCTTTCACAAAAGTTAAGTTTTGAACTTAACCAAAGCAGCATTTTGCAAATCAGCAACATGACCCAAGTCAAGCCCCCAACCAGCTCAGCCTGTCACTCCTTACCAGGTCCAGCTGCAGCAGCCCCTGTGAGGGACACGTGCTCCCTGCCCACCCTGCCCAAGGGAAAGACTGAGCCCCAGCAAAATGTTAAGCAGTGACAACTTCCACATAGGTCTGTATGCATAGTTTGCTTTGGATACTTTGGAATTACTGGGAAATACATGAACCTGCTGCACAATTCAACTAATGCAACCATTTTTTAAATGTTGGCTTTATTCTCTCTTTTATTTTAACACAGTGGCAGTTTGATGTCACTGAGAAACTTTTCCTTTGGGTGTTTTTATGGCATTTTAAAAATGCTTAATGTCCTGTAGTTTGCCCTTACCTGTTTAGCTTTTTCTTTTTTGTTGGTGTGGTTTCTTGGGCTGTTTTTTATCTTTAGCAGCTCTGAAAATTCTTAGTATCACCTGTAGTATCACAGTAGGCTGGCAGACACCCTTGCTAATTAGTTGGATTCAACATTGAAAGTTCTTATACCCATACTGTCACCCCCTAGTGATTTTCTGTCACATAGATATTTAAAAAAAAAATCATGGGGAAGCAAAGGGGAAATCAGTAGTCATGTCAAATTGTGCACCACAGGCCTAACACTAGCCTGAAGTCTTGTGGACATGTAAAATCAGCAGTTTTGTACTATTTCTGCTAACACAATATTTCTAGCTGTTGGAATAGCTTATTAATATAAGTATTTTCATCATCAATCACAGTCAAAGCCTCCTTTGTCTGCTGTTTATCACAGTGAAAGAGAACAGCAAAATATTTGGCTTTTTATTTAAAAACCCTAACTTTGTAGGCATGTAGACATCTGGAACTGTGTAAGACTAATGAACCTGTTCCAGTATTTTCATTGAAATACATGCATCACTTAATTTAAAGTTTAGGTATTGGTAAATATCCAGGTAAACTTTTCTTGGTGAAACATGATGCACTTTGGGGTGAATTTGGGAAAGAATTGCAGTGCCCTTCCTCTGGCTGGTTCCAAGTAGTGGAAATACAATACCACTGGAAGCATTAAAGAGCAAGGGAGACTTGCTAACTTTTGTGAAAGCCCAGTTAAAGAGCTTTCATGTGCTAAGTTGTTATGCTAATAGGAATGTTTATTCTATTTAGCCACAGATTTTATTTCTGCAGGAATCTCTCCACACATTCCTATGACAAAACTGACAAAATAACTTTGTCCTTTTCCATGCTTTTGGCTGAGTATGGACATGAATTAGGAAAATACATTCATTTTTACATTACAAACTATTTACAGGAAGCAGCTTCCAGGATAAAATTTGAGAGAAAGGAATGTAAATAATCAACATCTTCCAGAACCATGCAGTCTCTGAGCAGTAGCAGGCCTTGCACTGCACACTTTTCACTTTTCAGAAATCTCTTGCTTCTCCTGCTCCATTGCCTATTGGCAAAACCACAAAAGTATTTTATTCTGTACTGTTTAAAAACTGCTCCTTTTCTACCAGTTTCTTACCCTTTCCTGTGCAGCACGTGGTGCTTGCAGTGTGTGACTGCAAGAGCCAAGAGCTGGGCAGTCCCAGCTCCTGTGGGTGCAGAGCTCTGTGCTTTAGGAACTGCTCCATTACCACATCACAGAGCTCTGCACTCCAGGGCTGCTTCCTCTGCCGCCCTAAGGGCTTCCTGCTTCTGTCTCACTGACCCCAGCAACAGCACTCACAACACTAAAAAATACTATCTCAGATTTTGGGGTTTTAAGCCTAGGGACACGTTTTTTCCTTGCTTACAAATATTACTGGGTGAGGTGTCTGAATAGCTGCTTTTAGGAAGGTGTCTGCTAGAACTCACAGGCTTTTGCGAATTAAACACTTCAACACAGAAATATCCAAATATTTCATGAACACTTTCTCTTCCATTCATAGTTTATGTTCAAAAAGAGAAAACTTTGCTGGTAGCTTGAGAGGCTAAGTCTGCAGCTTCTGAAACTCAGCTGTCTGTTCTGCTCTTCAAATGCTTCAATTAACATTTGGTGTTTAATCACTGTCTGTTACTATTCCACTGTAAAACTCAGTTTACTTTTAGGGTAGCCCACTAAATGTACCAATGGTGGCAGTTTTTTCCTGTCTGTGATAAATATTTTGTAACTTAAATAGTGATAGACATTTGGCAGAGTTAGCAAATTAAACACAAAAATAAATAGCAGTAAATAGATTTTGCTCCAATAAGCTCTTTCAGAATAACTTGTTCAGTTGTCTTCCTCTGCCTCTTCGAGCATGTTAAAATATTCTGACAATGCAACATCACTATGTGCCAGTCTTTATATGTTTGGAAACTATGTAAAATGAACAATTTTAAAAGTGACTTTTCCACCTGGACTGTTTTCTCTCTGCTGACTTGAATAAACTATATTTGTATATGTTGTAAAAAAATAAATGGTTTAAGATGTTGAATCTTTGTTTTTGCCTTCCTGAACTGACAAAGGTACTGACAAATGGCTCCCTTGGAATTTTGCAGAATTTAAATCACATCTGTATTTGCAAACACTTAACAATTAAACTAAAAAGAACTACTCAAAATGAATGGGAATGACAGCCTAAGCAGACAGAAATGTGTATAATCACCAGTGTTATGCAGGTTTGTAGTCCACACAGTAAATATAATATAACACATAGGTATTTTATATGTCTAATATAATACATAGGTATTTTCTAATCCCTTAATACACAGATGCCTGTTCTAAAAATATTTGTAAATTTATCTTTAATTACTTGGAAGTTGGTGACCTACTGTGATCAATACTGAAAACGTATTAAAAGAGAAATAAATTAATTGTAAAAATATCTAAGAACCATAAAACAGGATAAAGGACTAAATACCCTAGAGAAAGTAAGATATTTTCTGACATAAAGGAAAGCTTTGCAAAACTTACACACATACCATTATCACATCACAGATTAAGCACTACAGAAGTGCATTAGCTGTCACCAGGGACAGCCCACTACATTCCCCCCCTGTACAATGGAATTCACATAAAGACAATACTCACCTTTAAATTATTTCATATATTTCACCTGTTCTTTGCAAAGCCAACATGCAGCTGAAAATGGATTCTAAAACAATCAGACAATAAATAATATTTGGAGAATGTGGAGAGAATTACCTACCAAAAAAAAAAAAACCCCAAAAAAAAACCCCAAAAACATTCTAAACATTCTTACCTTGTATTTGTCCAGTATTCTTGACAGCAATGCTTTACTGAAGACACGCAGCAGTAGAGCATTCAATCATGATGACGGCTTAGAACTGAAATTCAATGTTCTTAATTTGCCAGTGTCAAGATTCATCAGAAAGGAAAAAACAACCAAATATAAAATCATTTCAAGATGAGGTAAATGGTTAGAAGACATCAGAAGAAAAACAGGAAAAATGCAATACATATTCCAAATGTAACTTAGACATCAAAAAGTCAGTATTATGTTAACATTTTCAAAATATTTATTAAGTTATCAGCACAACCCAGTGAGTTTGCACAAACACATATGTCTATATTCTGTTATAAAATTTAGAAAAATACATAAACAAAAATACAACTGTGCATGGTTGCAAACAATTCTTAAGTTACTTGGGTTTGTATATTTTTAGAACACTGACATGACAGTTCATTGTGATTCCCCAGCCCCCTGAACAGGGGCTTGGTGGTTATGGGGACAGGCCTGTAACTGTGTGAAAAACTGCTGTTATATTTTTGTGTGTTTCTATATTCACACAAAAGCCTGCTTGTATTCCTTTTATGATGACTGGTGATTTCTTTCAGCCAATCTTTCTCCATAATTAAGAATCCAAGTGAACTTGATTGATAGGTAGATTTATGCCAAGGATGATTCCTTCAAGTGCTTAGCAAAATCCAAGGGTTTGTGAGCACCAGTCTCAATGATGTGTTGTTGAAGCTGTTTGTTTAGTTCTTCATCTACAAATGAATCCCTTTGCAAGAAGGTATCCTGAAAATTACAAAATAGGAGTTCTATTACTAAACAGGGCCATGTTTTCCATGCCTACCTTAGTTTAGTAGTCTTGTTTGTCTCTCCTGGTCCCAGATGTCCAGGCCAGACCTGTTCATCTGACAAGCACCGTGTCAGGCAGCCCTTCATAAGCTCCTGGGTTTGGTGAGGCTTTTCTGCTCTGTGCTAAGCTGGGCTTTAGAAGATTACCTAAAACACACAGCCATGGCTTCCAGCTTGGAGTGGGGGGTTCACACACTGCCCCCTGTTCAACACACCTTACAAATACAGATCAAGCACACTTTGGTGACAGCACACATTTATACATCAAGCATCTCTGACCAAAAGGCAACAATGCTCAGAGCACAGGTTGTGAGTCAGAAAGGAATCCCATGAGCCTTCTGCCTCCAGCCACACCTGGAGCTCTGCATTTTCCTGGTGCTCAAATAAAAAATTATGATCAAGCACATGATTTAAATTTCCCTGTGAAAGTCTTAAAATTTCCAGAGCCAAGTACTTTGTGCACTCATGGAGAAATGAGAGCCTCTCTTTAGTGGTGCACAGGGCTCCAGTTTGGAGCTTCTGTCAAAAGCAGAGAGATGCTGAACCCCTGGCAGCCTGGCACACACAGGACATGCAGAACACAGAGGGCAAAACTCAGGTAACTGCCAAAATTTGTTAAATGAGCCAAACAGTCATAGAGCAGGCAAAACCCCAAGGTAATTTTCCCACTTAGGTCCATTATAGATTGCCATCTATGGACACTTTGTGATCTTGCTGTTCCACTGTTTCTACTCCCTAAAGGAGCTTGTGCATTTCCTTACTCAACCCTTATTTTTCTCCCATCTGCTGTTCTCAGCCTTGCTCTGTCAGAGCTGCTCATATAACTCCCCAGCAGGACACACATATCAGGGAGTCATTATAAAACAACTGAGTAAGTTAAGTACAAACACATTTTCAGAAGTTGCTTCTCTAAAATGAAAAAAAAAATTGTGCTCTCAAGGCTTCAGCTGACATTACTGAGTTACAAAGTGGAGCACTGACAAGGTTAATAGGTTATAATGTTTGCATTAGAAAGAAGGAAAATTATCACTTTTTAAAGGACACACCACTAACTGGACACTTAATGAAGGCTGGCACCTGGAACACATCCAGCACTGAGGATATAAACACACTTCCCCCATTTCTCCTCTTTTTACATTAACCCTTTGTTCCCCTCAAATTTCCACTTTAGAGCTGTAGTGACACTAACAGGGATCAGTATCCCTCAACATGCTGAATCAAACACTCTGGAAATCCAGCTGTCTTGGCAACTACCCACCCTGGGGAAAGATCTGGCTTTTTATTATTGCTTTTTGAACAAACATTAGTTCATCATTACAGAAAAGAGCCAAGAAATCTGCACTGAACCACTGCAAAGTGCAAAATAACAGCTACCATATTAATCTTGCTATGTTAACTGATGCTGTGGGAGGTAGGACTATTTATACAGATATTTTTCCCTTCCTTATACTCAGTCCTATCTTATCCCAGTTTAAAAAATGTACTTTATGCAGAAAGTACAGAAACCAGAAAGCCACACTGAGTGTGCCAATGCCTGGGCACTGCATAGTGAGCCAGCAGATAGAGGTTATATTGGTGTGTCACATGGTTAGAAATGAGAACAGTACCTTTCTTCTGGGTGCTACTGATGCAACAGGAGGATTAAAGGTCATTCCTTTCATACAGTATGTCTCAAAAAGTTCTGTAGCAGACCTACAGTAAATAAACAGTGAAAGAAAAATGGCATTGGACAAATACAACTTCAGCTGATCTATCACCAATCCAAGAGCAGCATCCCACACAAACCCCACTCTCCCCCTCCATCATACTTTAGGAGAACTCCTCAGAGTAATGAGCATCACCTGGAAAAAATCAGGAGCCAATGGCTGGGAAATAATGCAAGTGAAATTAAGTAAAATGTGTCTAAATACACACAAGAAAACCATTGTGTTCCCAGAGCTGTGATCTGTACATATTTGAAAAAAAAAAGGGGGGGGAAAAAAAAGGTAGGTAAAGACAGTCTTAGCTGACACAATCTGCCAGAATTTCCAACAGTTCCTTGCCAAAGGGTTTTAAAAAAACAACCATGGGAGAACAGGGAGGACCGTAACAGAAAACTGGTTAGAAGATAGGAAACACAGGAAACAGGACAGGAGTCTATGGTCATTTTTTGTAATGGCAGGAAGAAACTAGGTCTCCACAAGGCTTTTTCCAGGACCTGCACTTTCTAACGTGTTCAAAAAAGAGCTGGAGAATCCCAAGTTATTTGTAGTAGTAAGAATGAGCTACCTGTAGAGAACTGCAGACAGACTGTCTGAGATGATCAGTAAAGTGGCAAATGAAATTTAGTGTTGGAAAAAGCAACTCAACATAAAAACAGTAGGCTCTGAGCAGACACTATCACTTAGAGAAAAAATTATCTTCTTGTTATGACAGATACTTTTATGGGATTGTGACTTAATGCTGTTTGGAGTTGAAACAGAACACAATAGAAATTAGTTACATCAGTGTATAAATCCACAGATCACCCACATATCAAATATTGCAACTGAGTCTCCAATTTCATCTTGAAATGCTTAAATTGATAAATGTTCAGGAACATGCAGTGAAGTGTATGGAAAATATGGAACAGCTCCTGTGTGAGGTGGATGGATCCCTCCATCCAGCAGAGACAGTGGGTGGAGGTATGATATGACTGAGGTCTGCCAAACCCTGTGAGGCACAGGAACAGTGATGGAGCAGCGTGTGCACTTCAGCTCCCAGAGCAAGAACCAGGGGCTGCCAAATGAAGCAAACTGGCAGCAGGTTCAAAACAACAGAAAGCAGATCTTGCCATGAGGAGCTGTGGATTCATTCACAGAACTCTTACCAAACAATGCTGCATTTGCAGAATGTGTGCTAGGATTCAAGGGACATTGAACAGTTTGGAAAGAACTCCATGAAGAGAGGGGTACTAACAGAAAATGGTCTCAGGTTCAGGAAATCCACCAGGCTGAAACCTGCCAGAGGCCTGCTCAGGGCATGTTTCATGTGAATGCCCTGGTTTTACTTTTCACAAGGCACCTGCTGCCAGCCACTGCCAAAGACTGGATGCTGAATTAGATCTTAGTCTGAGCCTGGATGGCTGCTCTCATGTTTTAAGCTGCTACAGACCTTACACTGCAACTTGGGTTCTAGTTTCCTCTGGACAGCCCCAGTTCAGTGATCCTGATCCATATTCAGATCAGGACTGCAGCTGAAGGTATTTTGCTCCCAGGGGAAGAAAACACTCTGCACTTTGAGATGTTTACCCTTGTCACAGCCTGGCAACAAGTCTCCAAAGGGAAAAGAAAGGGGAAAAAAAAAAGGGAGAGAAAAAAAAAAGGGCAAGCCAGCATTCTGCATTCTGTACTGGCAGAAGAAGAAAGAGTTTGAAGATCAGAGTCTTAGGTTATTTTTAGGGATTCCTTTAATATAGTATAAGCAACAGCTTCCTTTCAGGGCCTATTATAAAAAAAGGAACTCTTTGATAACTCACCTTTGGCTCAAATCAAGTGGAAGAACTCCTGAGCCTTCAGTTGGAGCTCCAGCAATAAGGTGAGACGCAAATTTCTGCACTGTTGGATGATAATGTCTCTGAAAGACAGGAAGAATGAAGGCAGTAGACAGGCAGTAAGGGATAATGTATTTCTCTACAGAATGTCATGTTTATTTCCAATTCATAAGATGGAAGGTCTGCTTTTATTTTAGTAACTGAGTACCTCAAAATCAGTCAGTTTGTGGGATTAATGTCATGCATTTATTCCCCCATATCATGCTGTGAGCATGACTCTCCACAGTTAGATAATTCCTACTCCCAGAGAACAGGGACAAAGGGCAGAGGAAGTCCTCTCCAAACCCTGACTGGAATGACAGATCAAGGTGTCAGTTCCTCTTGGAAGAAGAGCTGGACTGCAAGGGAACTTAACAGATCTAAAAAGTCTCCAAAGGAATCTAACAAGGCAACCTGCAGTACAAACCAGTGTGGTATTATAATAGGGGATTGTGTAACATCCCCTTTTGAGCTCATCCTTCCATACCACTGTGTTGGTCTTCCTCTTCCTCTGTGTTGGAATAGGCTCATATGGGCCGAGATTTGACAGATAAGCCTGAAGACCTCTGCTCTCCATTTGTGTAAAGCACCTAAGCATTGAGCAGCTATTTACTGCTGTTACTTCCCAAATCCCTGAGTTACTCACAAACCTGCAGTAGATGCAGCTCCCACAGCGCTGTGTTCTGGGCATTGCAATGCTCTGGTTCATCTAATTCTGGGAGATAAATTCCACTGCCTTGAGATTCATTGTCTAGTAAGAGGTCCATCCTTGGGAATGTCTACAACACATAAAAAAAAAAAAAAGAAACTGAGTTGTTTATATTACCCACCCAATTATAACATAGTTGAGTCAGTTTCAGGATTCATTCCACTTCAGTCAGCTTCAGCAGCATTTAAACATATTCTGTTTTCATCATTCTTGTTAAAGATGCTTTAAAAAATTCTGCACAAAATAATTTTAACAAAAAATTCCATAACCTTTAGCCAGTAATCTAAAAATCTGAACAAGTGAACAAGTAAAACTTACTTGCATGAATACCCTGTTTGTTGCCAAGATGCCAACACTGGAATTTGGAAGCACATGAAGAGCAAGGATGGAAAGTCGCTTTAGGAAAGCAAGAGCTCGTTGCTGGGAGACTTGCTTTCTCCTCTTGGCAAACATGACATCCAGGCACTGCAGCACAATCCCTATGTCCTCATTGGTGCCACCTCAAAAGCAGAATTTCACACAAAGAGTAAAGAACCACCTGATGGACAAACATTGTATACTCTGCTAGGGGCTGGAACTGAACTGAGAACAGCATGGAGGCTGGGAGGCTCAGACACCCCTCATGTGATGCACACATTAAACATCCACCCTCTTTTGGTCAAAATAGTCCAGCTTTGAACAGAAAAAATGTACCATTGTTTCTGTGCTCCTTTTTAAGAATATACTTGTTCCATCAAAAGTATCTAATTATTAAACACTGCTTATTATGTTATAAACAATGCTTATTAGAATTAAGTTACTGTTTTAATCCTAAATGCATTCATTGTATCATTTTTTATAAATGATTAAAAAGTGAAAAGATCTGGTCTTTTACCCATCCAGAGCAGCAGAATGTTTATTCTTAATAGTGAATCCACAACTATTTCTAAAGTTAATTAAAATTATGTTAATTTCAAATTTTATAAATATTTTTTTCATCAATTTTTCAACTTCTCAAAATTACCAGAAAATTTCGATTAGAACATATAAATTTTATCATTATAAAAATCAGAAAAATATACTAGAAAAAATTTTAAAGCAGAATATAAATTTAAATTATCTTTAGAATTATATTGGAAAAATCAGGTGTTTTTTCTTTACTGGAGAGAGAATTAGAGAAAAAAGACAAGAACTTTTAAATTGCAACTGAAAGAAATAATTATAAGGAAGCAAAAAAACTGAGGACAGACTAAATGCTTATCCAAGATCAAATATTTGGCATTTCCTAATGAAATGACATGATTAGAACCTGTTACCATGTATTGGAATAATAATTCAAGTATTTGTATTGCAGTAATGCAATGTGCAACTCAAGAAAAAAAAGTAGGTTAAGCCAGACAATAATCTTCTCAGAAATCAGATATCTTAAAAAAGTGTAGTTTATTAATGCTACATCAAGGTTTTGATAGCAAGGAAACAGAAAAAACATTATCTAAGTGAACAGTGAAAATAGGAATCTGGAATTACCTGCATGCAGGCTGAACAGTGTCTTGTACAGATGTGTGTAAAATTTCATTGGATCAATGTTAAGAACATCACCTATAAACACAATCCCAAATAAACACATTTACTCCATTTATTTATCAGGCAATATTAAACAAAAGTTTGTTTTTAAAAATCTCCTACCTTGACCAGAGAGTATATGAAAAGCACTGAGAATGCAATGAAGACTCTCGCGATAGCTTAAATCCTAAGAATACAAAACAGATTAAGTACCCAAAAGAAAGCAATTTTAAGAAAACAGTAATGAAAATTCAACTTACCCCAGATGCAATAAGAGAATGAAGGACAATCAATAGGTCATCAAAAAATTCCACATTTATGAGATGAGCAAACCTGCAATCAAAGAGATTTTAATTTTTAAATTATAGATATTATCTTTAAACTCAGTTCAAAGTGTTCTGAATTGCCAAGATCCACACCTTAAAAGCAGGCTAAATCAAATGCTGAACTATCTTTACAGGAAAGAATAATTCAGCCCACAACATGCTAATCATGGCTCTTCTGGAGCATTAAAGACATGCTTGTGTCCTTTAGCAATTAATCAGACAAAAGAATGGAATCACATCACACCCTGTGGCATTTGCATCACATCAATTCTATCATGTGAAATTTCAAATCACATTGAAATGGTTTTGGAAATAGCAGAAAACTTCAGCAGAGAAATAAAAGAATTTAAACTAATTTGTCAGGGACTATCTTTTCTCACTGCTTAAGGCAAAAATTTCTTTAGTGCTTTATATCTTTTCCAACACACACAAAAGAAGGTAGTCAGTTCTTACTTTGCAAGACCTTCGAGCACAGCTGGCAAAAGTGGAGACTTCTGAGCTTTCTTCAAGATCCTGAAGTAAGTTACAAATACAATATTCAAGGTCTCCGTGTGCTGAAGGAAAGAAAATAAAAATACTTAATCATGTGAAACAGACATTTCTATTTCACTTCAACTCACCTGAAACACTTTTCTCTGTCCAAGCCTGCACTCAGGCCTTTCCAACCAGTCCTGGCACTGCCATCTCTGCACTTCTTACACTGAAAAGCTCAAGCGCTCCAGTGCTCTCCTGCTCCTGGCCCTCTCCTGGCTCCAGCCACACTCCTCCTTTGCCCAAAGGCCACTCTGAGAGGCTCTAACACCCCCTACACAGTGTCCTATGGAACAGGGCACCTGGAGGACATTTGTCAATGCATTTAATACCATTTTGAGCAGGCAGCAGAAGGGAATAGGAATGGCTACATTGGCCTTCATGGCTAAACTGAGAGTGTGGTTTACTAAAACCTAGATCTCTGTCACAGGCAAAGTACTTGTTAGCTAACAGCATGATCTAGAGATGTGCAATGGTGCCAGGTTGGGATGGAGGGAAGACTCTTTTAGTTACAAAAGGGTTAGGAGCTGCCACTCTGCTAAAATAGGGGAATAATGTCTAAATTACTTACCAACTTCAGTTTCTTTTCTTTACTTTCTGATGCTTCTGCTTCCAGGAGTTCTCGTTCCAGTTTCTCTTCTGCTTTCTTCCACTGAAAATATACAGTTGATTTTAAGACAACACATCCAATGTTTCCAACCAGTCTGGATATCCAGGTTGAAAAGATACCCAGAGAATAAATTTTCCATGCTTGGTTAGTTGCTTAAGTCACCCTGTGATTCTACAGAGTAACCCTTGTCCTATCAGAAACACCCAATCATTATCAACATTATCAACACAATGAAAAAGGAAAGAGGAAAAAATAGGAAGATGATTAAATTTTCTCTAGAACCTAATAAATTTTCAAGTACAATGCAAAAATTGATCACTGATGCTGAGAGTTAACAATGGCAACAGCAGATGTGCAATTGCTACATAAAGTAACAGAAACAGGAACAAATTGCTACATACAGTAAGAGAAATAGAGCATGAGAAAGCACGTGTCCTACCTTTCTTTGCATTCTGGAAAGATTTTTTCTTTTCTCTTTGTAAGTCATGAACTTTTTCTTTGGTGCAATGTCTTCAGAATCTTTTTGTAATTCTACTTCCTTAATTCTTAAGTGAAGAAATACTTTTAACACCTGTTGTAAAATAAAATAAATATAATGGGAGGCCATGTACAACCTGATAGGAACTAGGGTAAGAAATCCTGAATTCCATTCCAGCTATTGGGCTTTGCTGGTCAAAGGTTCTTCAGTTTACTCCCCTCCTGCTCCTTCACACCTTAAGTCTCCCTGCCTGACTTAAGGCATGTCTTTGGCAGAATCTGATCTCTACTTCCCAGTCTCCTTCCCTTGCCCCATACCTCTCTAATTCTGTGGCTCAGCCTAATCCTGAACTGTCTATGGTCTGACAGAGTGAGAAAATTGTGCTTGTCTGTAGCCAGCAGCTGCAGTAACTTTAACATTTGGGGATTTTTGAAACTTTTGACAGAAGAATATTGTGAGGTGTAACAGAAAGACTCTTACCTCAGGTCTGACATCATAATTTCTACCCCTCACAAGGCCAGAAATTACTTTAACTACACCGAGTGAAGCATAGCCCAACTTGTCCTGTTTAAAGAGCTTCTTAACTGCCTCAACACACAGTTCAGAAATCTGAAAAGCAAAGCACAGAAATTGTTCTGTAAAGCCAAGTCCACAACAACAGCTAGTGACAGACAATACTAATGGTATTTACTAGTTATAAAGTGCACACAGCCTGTAAAATAGTGAACAGATACAGTCAAAAGATCTGGATATTGTGGAGTAAAGCTCAGAAATAATTATTTTTCACACAAAACTCTTTCTCTAATCAGAAAATCACTTACCATTTTTGATGGATCATTCATGAGTGGAACAATGAGAACAATGATGTTATTGTGGAAGTTGAAGTGGGGTAGGGCCACAAGCAGCTCACATAGACACTTCACTGCTACCTCTGCTAGACCTTTATATGCCTTTAATGAGATGACATTGCTTTTCTTCAATTTCCTTTGCTTCCAATCTGCACAAAATATTATTTTTAGTGATTACTTTTCAGAATGACGATGATCTTATATTTAATTTTTTAGTGATTGCATATGTACTTCATGTAAGTGCTATCTCAAAGACAGAAGGTACCATTCATTCAGAGGAGGGAAACTGCTGCAAACAATTTTGCCTTCACTATGAAAAATGAGAAGTGTTAACTGTACCTTTAATTGTTTGTTCCAGATTTTCCAAGTAAAATTTATACTGGCTTACAAGGCCTTCTTCAAATTCTCTCAGTTTCTGAGTTTCTTTTTTAACCTGTAAACATAATTGAAATGAGATTTATTTGGGGAGCTAAATAGGGAAATTAGCCAATGGTGAAAAAAAAGTTTTAAAACAAGTATCAGATATCTAAGTAGTTTTTTCTTCTAGACAGGAATTCCTAGAAATGTATTAAAAATAAAACATATCTGCATTTTTCTACAGATGTGTTCACAGGGCTTTTTCCAACTAGGCCTATTTCATTTATAGAGCTTGAAGTAACATTATCAACTAGATGCTATTTTAAAACCATGACTCTAAACTGCACTAAACCTATATCCAAAAAACTTCTAAATATTGGTTAAAAACAAGCACCAGAAAACAAGTTACTCTGCATTTGTTCAGCAAATTGTTGAACACATTTCAAAGAAATCTATGCCAGTTGGGTGACAACATTGCATAATTTGCTTTCTTTCTAACTCTCTTTAGTGCAGGTCCTTATTCCAAGGTCCATGAGGAAAGTCACACAGGTTTGGTATACTACTTTCAGACACAACTTTTCCCCTCCATTACCACCTGCATGTCACCTACTTATTGAAGGAAGTATGTAAGAATTTAATGCTCAAAACCAAAACCTCTCTTCCTGAAAGTCACAGCTTTAGAGCTTCAGTAAATATTTGTGTATTTGTCCCCTTTGCTCAAACCATAAAATCATATTAAACAAATCACTCTTAGTACTTGGCATAGCTGAAAACATCCTTAACTGCTCACATACACAATAAAAAGATTTGCTATTTCACCTTGGTAGCCTTTTCTACTTCGGTCAGAGGCCGAATTTTGTAGGAAGGTGCAATATCTTTGAATATCTCCATCAAAGACACCATGACCAGCTTCCTAACAATCACAGCTACGTTAGGATCCTGCTCCATCAGCATGGCACGCAGCTCCTTCAGCTTCTTCATCTGATTGAAGAAAACAGGCAGACAGTAGATGAAAATCAACTGCAAACCAAGGGACAAGCACAATGTACATTAACTCAGCACTTACTCAGACTCTACTTAGCACTGCATAAAGAGCCAGGAAATTATAGATATCCCAACAAAAATTTAGTCTCAGGAATGTTCAAAATATCCTGCTATTACAAACTTACACAGAAGTACTGAAAATTATTAGGATATCCTGAAGCATTGAGAACTATCAGATAGTAATCAGAGTAACTATCATATAGTAATCAGAGCTTACATAAGGGTCATGCTTAAGGAACGGGAAAAATAACAAAAGTGATACAACTGACATTTTCCTTGTTCTACCCATATATTCTTGTGCTTTTGCTACTGTTTGCTCATTCAGATCTTCGTTTCTTGACTTAGTGAACAACACACACACTTGTACATGCAGGTTAAGTAAAAGTACCTACATTGCTGTCTGGCTCTGAGAGAATGGCAGATGCTAAGGCAGCTATGTGCATCTTCCTCTCCTGTAGCTTTTGTCTCCTTTGGGCAGCCATTTCCTCAGCAGTGAGAACAGGCAGGGGTTCCTCATTAAAGTCTGGCACAGACGTGAGAGTCAGAAAAGAGGGGAATCATTTAACAAGTACCATGTTGCAGATGCTGCATTTCAAACAGGTACCCTGGTAAGGCCCCATGAGATCAACACAAGAAGTTCCACAATCAAAGAAGCTTTAAGAATGACTTTGCTAGATCTTATAGAATCCATAGATTCATTTTTGCTCCACTTCAAAATCTTTTGCTTGCAAAAAGAAGTGGACTAAATGTTTCTGAATCTGCCCATGGTGTTCTCGGAGTACAGTGGGAACACATAACCTCAATGTATTACCCAAACCACACTAAGAAACTGCAGTGCTCTGCAATTTGTATCAAATTATTCATCATTCACTTTTTCTCCTAAAATACAATTGTTTTTGTTTGTGTTTTCTAAATATTATTTTCCTACAAGTATTTCCTTCCTCAACTTTATATTTAGACAGTAAGGACCCAGAAGTCACAAAGTCACTAGGAAAATGACCATTAACTCAAAAGCCAGCTGCAAATGAAAATCACAGTGTCCTGGTATTGATGTTTTAAGTAAAAAATTTTAAAGACAAAGACACTTAAAGCCTACAAAAGTCTGTGTCCAGAACTACATTTCAAAATGATCTCAAAATAGAACCACACAGATATTCTTTATGTAAGACCAGTATTTCCTTCTTACTAGCAAATATGACACAAAGGATAAAAGGAACTTCATGCAAGCAGCAGTTCTAGGTGAAAAATTCAAAATAGTTTTGAACAAAGACAATCTGAAGCCAGCCATTCCTGAGATTCTAACAGGTAACATTTGAATAATGGTTATGCTTTGGTGGCAGTGTGGCAATGAACTTATTCAAAAACATCCTGAACAAAATACACTTCAATTGCAAACTTCCTTGGGAAACAGCAAAATACTTTTCAGTATGTAAGTGATTTGGAAAAAAAAAAAACCAACAAAAAGCAAACAAAATGTTTTATTACCCTCTGCTTCTTCCATATCTTCTGTGTCCTCTTCTTCATCATGTGCAACATTGAGAACTGCAAAAACAGATTATCTAGTGTCAAGCACATAACAAACACTGTAAAATTTTAAACCAATAAAAGATATACTTCTTGGCTACTATACCAGTTCCAGAATCTGTGTCTTACCTGGCTTTTCCACAGCTTGAGGAATTATGCCACTCTTGTCTTTGATGGGGAGCAGATGGATAAGTTCTTTTTCTGGCTCTGTTTGCAAACTTCTTGGCACCTTCTCGTATTTCTCAATCACACTTTCATGTTTTCGTTTTTTGATGTGAACAGGTTCACTGAAAAATATGATGTAAACTAAATGAACCAGCCATGTAATTAGACAAGAGCCATGCCTGACCAGCTGGATTAAGTGGCTGCCTCTCACCCAGGCCAGGGTGCTGTTTCACTTGTCCTTCCTTCCCTTCTGAGCTCCCCCACAGCAGAGTGGCTGTCCTGGCAAGGCTGAGACCCATCAAACCACCCCGAGCAGTCCTGGCATGAAGGACTCCAGCAGCAAGGAGAAGGATCAGGATCCTCTCACTGGGCAACCAGCCCAGAGCCTTCCTGTACCTGCCCCACAGCCTCTCTCCCCCTCACTGTGTCTGACATTGCAGGTGAGGCCTAACCAGGACATGATGAGTGACCAAGGTCAGTGACCATTTCTATCCACCCCACTCCATGGCTGTTTTTAGCACTGTCACTATCACTTTTCTGCTCTGCCCACTGGCAGAGCCTGTGTCACACACCCCTCTGCAATGACAACAGCAATAACCAGCCTGGTGTGGCAGCCTTTCACAGGAATGCTCCTGAGCTACACCTAAGGGTACAAGAGGGGATTTAGCCTGTGCTAATATGAGCACACAATTTGTAAGTGCTGTAATATCTGACAAGTTTTTAAGACAGATTGTAGCTGACCAGAGTAAAGCAGACTGAAAATGTAACTTCTCCAATTTAAGGGAACACTATGAAAGGAGCTAAAAGCCCATAACAGTGAAACAGGTAAAAGAGCAACCACTTCCACTGTTTTCCTAGCATCCTAAAAACATTCTGGCATGATGAATGTAAGACACATAGAACTATATTTTGCAAAATATTTCTAAATAAAACCACACAATAAATTTTGAGCTTTGGAAGACTTTAAACTTATGTTACACCCAGTTAATTTGAAAGGGGAAGGGGAAGGTTTAAAACAAAATTCTTCTAATTCAAGAACTTGCAGTGTGGCTACAAGCACAACTGCAACTTTGTACATAAAAGCCATTTGCCATTTACACCTTTCCTTCAAAACTAGACTAAATTATTAATTACTAAGCAGAATCAGCATTAACAAATTAAAACCACCGTACAACAGCACAGAGATTCTTTTCACATCCATCAAAAAGGGAAGGTAAGATTTTCAAACAGTCATGTACACAGACAACTCTGTAGAATTGTATTTCTAAAGACTATTCTACAACTAGGAGCATTACCTTTCTACATATGTCACTGTGAACTCTACCCATGCCTTGGCCCACAAAACTAGTAACAAATTTTTGGTATGAATGTCTTGGTGTTGCATGTGTTTACAGACATGGCTTACAGAACCCTTTTTATTTTTTTTCCAGCAATTTGCAGTGCAATATGTGGTCCATAGTCCAGGGAATGTCCTGAATACTCTATATTAAAAAAAAGACTCTGTTTACAGATTAAAGCATTTCTTTCATTTGAGGGATGCTACTTATCTCACAGCCAGGGACCTCCCAGGAAGGAACACTGCAGAAACAGTACCCTGAAGGTCAGGCAGAGCACCTGAATGCACTGATACACATTGGCACATGAATACTGAAGTACTGACAGGCTGAGGAAACACTAAACCAGAGCTGCAAAGAAACACCAGACTGAAAGAGACCTCTTGATGAATGCATTACTTTACATATTAATTACATATTAACCACACAAGGCTGAATTAGTATGAAAAGGAGACATTGCAACTCACTTAGAAGAAAGATCTCTGGTTAAAAAGGATGCTTTTTGGGCCAGATCCTCCATTAATTTTAAGTCATCTTCATCCATCATGTCCAGGGGAAGAGCTTCTTCTTCTTCTTTTTCTTCCCATTTTTTAGCTATTTTAGAAGATGATGTTTACAGATTAAGATCCCATATGTATAGTCACCTTTGAAAACCTAACCCTGCCTGCACTTTTGAGATCATTTTATGCCTTACTTCTACCTGGAGCTGCTGACCCTTATGCCCATGGGTTTTGTTATCCCAGAAAACTGCCTCTTTACTATGATACCCAATAATAATCAGTGCAAACACATTTCTACCATCTTTAACTGACATTTTTAGGTGCCAGAATGGCCACATTTTGTATTTTTCACAAGTCTCCCATTCTTTCAACAGGAACAGCAGCTATTTGTATACAGAAAATGAAATGTTTTCTCCAATTTTACAACAGGAAGCAGCAGGATATTCAGTGAACAAACACTTACCAACTTGTTTCTTCTTGCATTCCTCCAATGGAAAAGGCTTTCTAGAAATAGCATCTCTGACAGCTTCCCTTAGCTTCTTTTGTTCTTTATGATACTTCTTAGCAGCACTCTTCTGCTTGTACTGTTTATTCTTTAATTTATTGTCAAGTTTTATTTGACTAGTTCTCAGTAACTTGCGAAAACTTGGAACTCGCTTTGTGTTTTTTCTCTAGAAAACAAACAGAAAACTACAAGTCACTGACATGTTAACAATCTTTGCAAAATTTATTCCACTGTTTAAGATCTCTGAGTTCCTATTTCTATTAGGACTGAACAACACGTTTCTTGCTAACAGTATCATCAATTACTTCAAATTTACACAACTGTGTTACTCTTCTCTTTGAGAAGAGAGCACTGTGACCAATATTTTACAGAAACATTCTCTGACAATTTTTTTATTAAACCCTATGTCCATCACTTTTAGACACTCAAGGTATGTACACAGCTCGTTAGGGCTGTTCTTTGTGTGCTCACAAGCACTCTGTTCTCTTCTCAGGGTGCTGCTGTTCCCCAGCACATGCTAAAGTACCTCGGGGGACTTTAATGTCCGAGGCCACAGCCTCGGGCAAATGTCCTCCTGCAGGACACCTCCCCTAGCTGAGCTCTGGCTTTCTCCTGCCTGAAGCTCTCCCTGCCCAGCAGCTGCAGGGACACCTGGCGAGGCTGCTGCTGCCAGGCTCACAACAGCAGCTGTACCACAACAGGGTTACGGGGCACAGAGCTCGGGGAGGCACCGCGGGCTGAGAAACCGGGCCCGATCGGGGAAAACCTGGAGGCTCGGGGTCAACAAACAGGGCCCGTGCCAAACCCGCAAAACACTCCCGACCCGAGGGTGCTCGGGATGGGAATATGGGCACGGCAGGGATCACCTTACGAGGGGTATGGGAGGGCAAGGATGAGCAGAGGAGCTGGCACGGAAGCGCTGTTGGGGATGATGTGTCCCTTTACAAAGGGGACAAGTGGCTGGATCAGTGTAGGGCTCCCCGAACCCTCAGCTCATGGCTGGATCATGGTGCTACTAACAGCACGATTGTGGATCACTCCCTGTACGGGCCGGTCAGAGCTGGGCTCCACGACCCTTGCGGGCCCCTTCCAACTGAGAACATGCGTGAATCTGTGAATCCGGAATTTCTGTCAGCTCAACTTTAGCTTCCCTTTCTATGCTGGATTGTCGGGAGATGGCTGAAAAGTCAGCGTTCTTCTCGGGGTGAGTGACGAGCCTGCGCTGCGCCGCCGGTGCCCACCCAAAGCACCCGCACTGCTCTGCCCTTTCCGGAGCCCCGGCAGCATCGGCCTCTAACGACCACGGCTCCCCGTCCCGCCGGTCCCCCCCTGAGCCCCGGGCTGCCTCCCCGCGCTGCCTCCCCGCGCCCCCGGCCCGCTCCCCTCACGGCCCCTACCGGCTTCATGGCGGCGGCCCGCGCGTGCTGCCGGCGGCGGAAGCGCTCCCCGCGCAGCCCGGCCCGGCCACAGCGGCCCCTGGCGGCGGAGGCCGGAGGCGCCCCCGGCCCAGAGCCGCCCACAGGAGCGGCCTGGGCGGCGGCAGCAGCGCCGCGGCAACGGGAAAGAAGCACGGCCCGCAGCTAATGTAAGTTTTATTTACACAGGAATTGGTACTAGTGGTCTTAAAGGAAGGCTTGAGCCTTCTATTTACAGTTATATACAGATTTATAGTTGAAAAGTAAGAAAACTGTACAAGATAACACAAAAATATAAGACAAATTGGATCCAATTAAAGTAGTGAATACATAAGTTAAGAAAAATCAGACATTTACATTTCAAATTGTAATGTTATGAGTAGCATATATGTAGATTTTAAACCAGATAGCAACGCAAGTTACACCACACTAAATCTTTACCCCGATTATGCGGACTCTGCTTTTAAAACACCAGACAACTGGAAGCCTCCTGCACTTAAAAATACATAATGGTAATTTTTACTTGATTTCCAGAGGGACCAGTTACAAAAACCCACATGTAAGGAATTTATTTACATTAAATATTAGCAAAAAATGGATCAAGAGAGTGCAAGTGTTCCTCACCTGCAGTGCTATGCATTTTAAATTTCTGTCCCCTACAACCACAGGTTGTTGTACAGCATCTTCAAGAACAGGAAATGTTTGAAAATATTTGCCGTGACACATACAGCATGACCTTATGTCTCACAGTTAAAAGATGTTAGAGAATTATCACTTAACAGATGCTTTTTGGATTTCAGTATTGCACACTAATAAAAAGACAGTTTCAAAAACAATTCTGTGTCTGCATTATTTCCAAGTGTTAAAAGTGGCTGCTTCATCGAGAACACAAAAGCCTGTAGATAGCCTTGTCATTTTCTAGTGTTCACCATTACATACAAGTATTTTTTAGTTGGAAATGGCTCGACAATATAAAACTTCTGGTGGCAAAACCCTTTCACAGAATACCCACTCCATTTACTCCACAATCAATACACCAAAACAAATGCTTAAACACCACTTGCTCTGAAAGCTGTACAGTGAAAATAGCAGCCCTGTTCTTACCACTGTTTAAAATTCAGATTATTTTTGCTCTAGGTTTGGGCACATTATGTCTACAGTTCCTGAGTTAATTACATTCGCCCAGACTGAAGAATGAAGCTGCAACTTAAAAAAAAACCAAAACAAGTAAATAAGACAATACCCCTTCCCAAATCTTAACCACCTTGCACATAAACACACCAAACCATTTTATTTGGTCCTCAATACTTGCAAATTGTTAATTGTGGAGGTAATGTTTGCACCAAAGCATTTGGTTTGGATAGCAGTTTTGGGGTCTTAAGATTTAGCATTTCCCTCATCCCCTCCAAAAAGTGCCTTTGTGGTATTTTTAAAAACAGTTATGCCTCAAAAATTTGCTTAAAGTACCAACAGAAGTTATTACAAATGTTTATTGCATTGATCTGATTCTTTTAAAGTATTAAATATGAACTCTCCACTTCTGAGGTTCATAGGTTTTAGTATTCTGTGTGAAATCAGATCTTCCCATGGCAAAAACTAATACTGGCAAAAGGGTGAAGATTTCATCAGTTCATTACTCCACTGAGAGCTGTGTCTTTTTTCTGTCTCATTTTCACATTTTCTTTAGTGCTTTTCCCACATAGAAGTGACATGAAGACTTCTTTGTCATCCAGTGGTTTTCCACGTTTCCAATGGACCTCAACATTAGCTTTTTGGTGCTGGGCTATGGTTCTTGTCCCCTTCTTTGTTGTCCTTCATCAGTGAGGCAAACACCTGGAAAAGTAAATCACTGAATGAATATGAAGGCTGCCAGTGTTATAATAATATCAATATTAACTGCCACAATATTAGCATGGAGATTAATTTCTAGAATGAGACACTAGGAAGTGCCCATTGCTAAGGAGTCAGACAAGCAGCTTAAATAATCACGAAGAGAGGTGCTCCATATATTCATGTGCTGACATGTCAGATTTGATATCTATCCCCAAGAAACTCACCTGTGCCCATTTTTTGTTACTATTCTGCATCTGAATAGCTGCAATACAACTAAAAAGCTTTTCTGATGTAATATCTTCTGGAAGTTTTGTTAGAAACTGTGCTATATGAATAAAGTCCATCTGTAGGAGAATATCTTCATATAACCGAAGGATTCCTAATCCTGTCCTAAACAAAAATTCTTCTCCATCTCTACAGAAAACATCCCAGACACGACAGGCCAGATCAAGTGGTAGTGACTTGCTGTAGAGTGTAAAGATCCTACAAATGAGTCAAGAACAAAAAAAGGAAGAGTTACAAATTTATTTCAGAAAAATGAAAAGACAACTTCCTTTAAATCTCAGTTACATTAGTTCAAAGTAAGCAGATGACAAGTTATTTTATACACTTTTTTTTCCCCCTATTTCAATGATCCACAACTCTCCAGCTCTTGAAGTCAGAACTTGTACTTTGAAACCCATCTCTTTTGATGCCACAGGAAATCCTCCATTTCAATGCCATCTCCTTTAGAAAGCTCTGGCTAGAAAGGTGACAAATCTCTTCATACTCAAACAAAGTATAATAAACACATAAGAACTTAAGCAACAAAGATCACAACTGTGTGACTTAAGTTTTCCCATTTAAGCCATAGAGTTTAACAGCTCTGTTCATTTGTTTTCTAAACTAAATCTAAAGCCACAGCTAATTTCAGTAGAGGGCTGCATCCCACCAATGTACTAATGATAAATCAATAGCTACATTTCTGTGATACATTTTCGAATTTTTCATGTTAAAATCACAAAAATCTAATAATAATTCTAGATGAAGCTCATCCTTATGCACACAAACAGATACTCTGTTTTGACAGCACTACCACACTTCAAGGGTGCCTGCATTACTACCTTCCATTACAGACACACACAGAGCTTGCTACTCTCTGCTTTAAACATTCCTTACTTCAAAATTTTCACTGCATTTTCAAGTTTATCCCTTTTCAAACCAGGCCTTAAATTTCATCCTCCCTCTGCTTTAAAGTCTCTATTCCTACAGTCATGCTTCCTTCAGTAGCTGACTATGCTCATTTCATCAAGTCACTTACAATCACAGTACACCCTACTGCTATGATGTAGTAGCCTCCTCTCCCCTACTTATGTCACATAACTACAGCAACGAGAAAGTGAACGCACAGAACTCCTGTTTGTCTCATTTTTTAACTGAATACATCCCTTTGAATGTATTCCCCTTGCCAGAGGAACTACAGTTAGACAAAACTGTTCCTCATGATTTCACAAGACCTACTGAATGCCTTTTTTTATACTTTATTCCAATGTTGAAAGATCTATAGCAAATTAGAAAGTGTTCCAACAGTTCTAAGTTTAGGTTTTCAATATGTTCTATGAACTCACCAGTCTATCAAATATATGTCTGGAGTAAGACTGTATGATTTGAAATGAAGAAACAATTTAGGAAGATTTTCTTCAAAAAATACTTCAAAGGCTGCAAAGTATTTCAGCATCTGTAGGGAGAGTAAAGCACATGATAAGCAGTCATCAAAAGAATGTTTGGTTGTAAACCAACACAAACCCCACCAAGAAGTGATGTCAAGACAGCACAATGTGACTCCTTAGGATAAGTAAAATGATTAAATGTTTGTAGAGGAGAAATCAAAACATGAGAATGAGTTCTATGGATTAGTACCTGCTATTCTCAGTTTTATAATCACAGGTTAAAGTTCTCCATTATTCAATAGGACACCAGGAAGTCATCAATAAAACAACTATGCTTCAAGTCAAAAGAACGTTAAGGTCCAAAACCAGAAAACTCTGTGCATACCATGCTGTGATCCACACGGAAAAAGGCCAGCTGGCATGGCTTGTTTAGAAGGTTAGCAAAGGCAATGAAAGCATCTGCCTCTTCCAGATTGAGAATGAGCACAGCAGCAATGAAGGACATCCCTTGTACCTTCAAGTGGGAAAAGCATCGGGCAAATAAAGGTGAGTAGGTTCAGTAGATCTTACATCTTTGGAAATGGAAATATTTACAGTTTGCAATTTATCAAGTACCATTGCATAACATTTCCAGATGAATAGAAACAACGTGGATAAATTATTTTTATGCATGCAATCAATTTGATTCCAGCAGTTCAGACGCTCTGGGAGGTCTCATGATCACAAGTCCTCAGGACTTGAAATACAAGAAAGTTAAAACCACACAGAGTGAATGCAGAGCTCATGAGAAACAAAACCTGGCCTCAAGTTCATTGTTAAACTATGGGAAAAGCAGTCATGGAGAAAAACTTCACATATGGGACAGTTTAGACCCAGACAGATACATTGGAACTGAGACAAAATTCTGTTTCAGAACAGTCAATACATGCCTTTCCACTTGCCAAACCATAATTTTTCACATATATAAAATTACTTCTAGGTGGTTAGCTGCAGTGCAAGTTTACATTTTTCCACCATTACTCTCCCAAAAACACTTTAGCCTGCAATAAAAGTAAAGAGCATGATTCTTGTAGTTAAGTGATGATCTGAATACCCATTATGCTAACAATAATTTTACCAATTTCAATTGCAATCATCTTTATTCCACTGTCTCTAAACATCCATGCTGCCCGTTCTCATTAAAAAAACCCATGCAGTCAGCATTTTAACCAACTAGGGAAAAGAGTATTGATATGCATCAGAAACAGACAATCAGCTTTCCATTTCTGGGGGATAAATAGGTGTGGAAATAAGATTTCATTACATTTACTGCCATATTAACATTTTAAAAATGTGATAAGAAATATCAAGACTAGCAATACTTCTGATGGAAAAGAGAAGACTTATCCACAAAAAATTACTTATTTGCCTTTTGAAACTCCACCCTGGGAACAAGCAGTCTCAGAACCTGCAGGGTTTGTAATCTCACTTTAAAAATATGGGAGAGTCTCCAAAAATGAGGTCACAGATGACAGAATTCAGGCCTAAAAACATTTGAACATGAAAAACCGACTAGTTATTTATGCAGAGTCCCAAGCATATCTGATTTAGAGAGGAAGACACACCCTGTGCTAAATAATGCTTTGTTGCATGGATGAGACTTAAAACTTTTCAAGTGTTTTTGAGCCCTGAAGCATTAGAGCTTGTGAAAGATGTTCCTAGATACCCCCAGGAATAAAGTAAAACAAAACCCTTTTCTTCATTACTGTTCATTATTTAAATGCTTCTGTAAGCTAACACCATTCAGAGAGATGTTAGGTTTACTTGGTTTGTTCAGGGGTTTTTGACAGTTTTTTAATGGGGTTTTTTTTTGCTTGTCTTTAAACACAGTAATGTTTGCTGAAAACAGTCTAATCTTCACTGAACTCAGAGGGAGTGATTACTCTGTGTCAGCAAAACACTAAGAAGGAATTTCTGGATTTTAGGATGTGCAGTAGTGAAGCAGGGAGTATCACTATGGAAATGGCAACAGGGGAAGAAAAAGTAAGACAGAACCAGTGAGGTGCTAACTGGAAGCCCACTAATACCTTATGGGTTTTTTTCCCTGTGGATACTCTGTCAGAACTATAATGTCTTATGAACACACCCATTTAAAATTTTCCATGCAATCCAGATACTCAACAATGACATTCAGTACATTTTCAGGTATTTAATTGCCTCTAAGAACTACCATCATTGTGACTGCTATGAAATAACTGCCAAAGTTTAATTATTAAAGCATAATAAATTATTATTATGCTTGTAGCATAATGTTTAGAACACCTATTTATTCAATATACTTTAATACATGACATCTTAAGCTTATTTGTCATGTTAGAAACATTTTACAGCAAATACTTACATATCCCACATCTGGTCTGTAACATGTATATGCTCCCAAAACACTATGAAGGAGATCATGATAAGGACCACCCTAATAAGAGGAGAGAGTAGAAGGAGAAAAGAAATATTTATTAAAAAAAAATACAGGAAAGGAACAAGCTGATATTTTAAGATGCAAGTGAGCCAGTGAATTGTTGCTTTATTCATATCTGGAGTAATACCATCTTTTACTTCAAGCATTACCACAAATGCTTTTGAGATGTTAAAAGAAAACTAACAATAATTCCATGAAATAATTCAGCAGAAACCAGTACATAATAGAAAATGAGGATATCTGGTACAGATCCAAGGTTGGACTTTCCTCTTCAGGGACAATGGATATTTTAATTCTTCATAGTGCAAATTACTGTATAATGATATTGCATCTTATTGTATATACATGTATGCACATAATAGCTATATAAAAATCAAAAAGCCTGAAAATGCATCAAGATTTCTGTAGCAGTGAGAATACTCTCATTTCTGCCTGTAGTTTCATAATTAATAGGAATCAATTGATTAATAGGAATCTCATTAACAGGAATCTCATACATTTTCAAAGGGAAAAAAAACCTCCTAGTCCATCACTAAGTGTCTCTATTTTATTCTCATTTAAGAAGTCCAAACAACTTCTAAAAACTCTTCCATATTTGGCCAGTTATGTTTCTTGTTTAACTATTCAGAATTTTAAAGCTGTCATAAGGAAAGTTAAAGACATCTCACCTTCTGGAAAATATAGAGGGATGGAAATGTGCGTGATATATCCAACTTAATTAGCTCCAGACTGGCCTCACGATCAGCAACAGATGCACCTGCATCTGCAAGCAAAACCAACACCTATTAAAGCTGATCAATTCTACAAACTTCAGAACAAAACTCCTGTAGGCACATAAAGACAAGGAAGGCAGCATTCATCCAAAAACTTCCAGAAGAAATTCTGCTAGCCCTTGAATTATCTCTGTTCAATCCTCTCCACAGGGGCATGATAAAAACACTAGTGAAAATGTGGGAAAAATACAGGTAAAAGACTTGGGGAAAAAGCTCTTTCAGAGGGCTTAAATCAGACAAGATTTCCAACTGGAAAGCAAAGATGACAATTTGATGAACAGCTAAACAGAACCTGCTCTGCTGAAGCCTGGAAAGCAGCATTTCATTCCAGTCTTCCTAAAGTTTCCTAACTTTAGGAAGTTCCTTCAACTTTAGGAACTTCCTAACTTTCCTATGGTTTCCTAAAAAACCATAGTTGGTGTTCCAGACTTTGCTACCAAAGACTAGTAATAAGCACTGTCAGCTTGCTTGCTTTTCAGAGATGAAAATTCTATCACTCTCCAGTTTCCCTTATTACACCATTTCCCAGGACATCTGGCACAATTAAAACAGCTCCTTCTCCCTTCATTCCCATCCAGAACTATTACCTCTCAAAAAAACAGATTACCTAAGCTTTTCCCCAAAGACAGCCCACACCCCCCACAACAAAAGAACAAGCAAACCACCACTCCACAGACCAAGGGCCATTGCAAACATGTTTTCCAAGGATAAGCATATTTACAGTCATATACACACCAAATTTTTTATAAATTGTCTCAAGACAACCTTCAGATGAGTCACAGGGCTATCCCTATGGCAAGCACAAACAACTAAAGTAATGGAAAAGACACTATCACAGGGCAGCATTTTAAAAACTATCAGTCAACAGCACAAAGAGTTAACCTTTATAACAAGGAGACATCCAACATTAAAAACATCACTGATACTATTTTTAACAGAAAGAACATGCACAGGAGACAGCAGTATGCCAGTGAATAAACTGCATTTGACAAAAGAGTGCTAATATCCCCACTTAATAGATCTGGAAAGAAAGGCCATCTGGGCAGGCAAGGAAATCCAAGTGGGATCTGAAATGTGTCATGTTTTGTATTTTTCACCTCTCAGTTTCAGAACTAAAAAATAGAGGATATTCCTTTTTCTTTCCCAAAATCATGGACGTGATACTGAGGAGAACCCATCTAAGAAGAGCTAAGCAAGAACATGTATTGTAATTGAGTTTCCTGTATCTTCTTTTTGTATTTCATCTAGTATTTTCATGAGAGCCTGAGTCTTGGAAAGGAAACATTTCAAAGTCCTTCAAAGGAAACATTTATTTGAAAGTAGCACATGCAATATTTTAATCTGTCTTTTATTGATACTGTAAGTGGTGCCAAGCCCCTCGCTCACTGACTTGTTATAAGACAGCAAACATTTAAGTAGGGAATTACTTTGAGAACTTTTAACAAGTATTCTTAATGCTGAAAATGCAGAAGAACTTGTGAGACTTCTTGGGTTTGTAAAAGTGAATAGGAGGTTGTTGAGCACTCGGGAGATCTCACCTTCTATGTCGTTCTCAGTACTTGTCTCACTGAAGCTTTTCCATCGTTCCTTAGCTCTTGACAAGAAGATTTCATAAAGTTCTGCAAGAAAGCAAAACAAAACCAATAGCCAAAAGGGAAGTATTAAGAAAAGCACCCATCCAAGACAAAAGCATGCTAAGCATTCTTGGCTCTGGTTATTTGGTTTCATCACTGGGGGCAGGAGACGAGTCTATTAGATGGTTACCACAATACACAGTTTTATTGGGTGCACTGTATTGTACTTTCTGCTGTGAACATGCAAATTATGACAGGGAAATCATGCCTTACATAATTCAGATTTGTATTTTTGAATAAAATGCTTACAATTCATCAATCATTAGTCATAAAATAAAACAATTCCCCTTTTCATCCCCTTAAGAAAGCAAAGCTACAAATTCTCAGTTTTAAACAAAAAAAATGTTTTCTGGGGGGACGCACTACCTTAATTCTTAAAATACTAAATGTTTTTCTAAGCAGGTTTTGAACCTTGTTTCCATAATTTATGAGGCTAAAATGTCTAACTGTAAAACACAATTGTTCCCAGCCTTATAAAATACATTTCTTCAGAAAGAAATATACCCTGATTTATAGATATAGATTTTTTTTTTTTAACAAAAGCTCACATTTTTCTTTGAAAATAATCAACTTAACTTAGCATTAACATGTGATCTGTTAGGAACATACCAGGAGTGATGTTTAACTCATTTCCCACAGCTAGACTCCAAACCTTCCCACGTACACTTGGGGGCAATCCCTGCCACCACAGCTCTCGAACTCTTCGGGTAGCACGCCTAATATACAGGAGCAGGGAGAAGAAAAAAACAAAAGGCACATATTGCACATTTTTGTTTTGTAAAATCACTGGGCAATTTACAAGCAAAATAACACACTGTTTACCAAATCAATATTCAAAGATCTCTGTTGATGCTAAAGCCCCATTAAAAATCCCCAAACATTCAGCTCCCAGAAAGCACATTTCATGTTGCTCTGTAATGACCTCACACTATATCATGGCAACAAAAACTGACTTCTTGACAACACAGAAAAGGAAAATAAGGTATGTGGGTCCTCAGTTTCCAGAGGAGAAACAAGCCATGCTTGCCTCATTTATACAGCAGAACTTTACTTACATGCCTTCCCAGTTAGGTAGTATTTCATTGACCCAAATCACCATAGCACTAGCGATATTCTCTTCTTGCTTGAAACGCTCTCTCATTATTTTTTTCCTTTTATGTGCTTCTTTAATTTCTGTTAGGCATAACATGTTAATAATTCTGTATTAGTGTATAAAAATTACTAGGTAAATTATTCAGCTACTACCCAAGTATTAGATGTCTAAAAGATTGAGGGTAAACTACTGTTGCATGTACTATTTCTGTTGATTGTAGGTGTATTTCTCTGGACATTTTTAAATTTAAGCTATGTTGCTCAAATAGAGTGATTCAGACGAGCAAAAATCAGGCTAGAAAACTAAGATAATTCTCTTCTGCAGTACACAGGATAACTAATAAGCAAGCACATCATCAGCGCTCTTTTTCCACTCATGATTTGCATACAATATTTCATCTGAGCCTTATTCATTCATTAGACTAATCAGCAATATTTATGGATAATTTTATTATTTAAAAGTGCAATTCTACATCCATTTTAAAACTATCCCAATTTTACTGAAGCTTCCACCTAAAAGGATTCTTATTTTCTTTTCTGGAAACAGGACCTAAAGACCTAAGACAAAGTCACATTGCTGAACAAGAGAACAATGTCCTGCCTTCTGTTAAAAAAAAAGCTCATTTGCAGATTCCTCTTATCAAAAAGGCTAAAAGAAGGGCAGACCAATGCTCTCCTGACATCACTTAGAACCACTGTGAAATTGCAGGACATTTTCTATTTAAGCATGCACTGGTCACATCAAGAGAGTAAACACGCCCTCCCTGGTAAACAGAGATGGCTGACCAGCTTCATCAAGGTTTTACTGAAGCTTTGAGTCTGTAGCAACAGTTAACAAACCAGGGCACACACATGAAAACACCACACATGGCTGAACCTCCAAAGATGCCGTTATTAAAGAACACAGACCACAGATCACAATTTACAAGAAACACACCACAAGAGCAGAGTGAAATGCATTGTCAAATGCTGTGGATTTCTTATTGCATCTTTCAAAGTAAGCTGCCATGGATCCATAGATGATCAATCAGTTCAGAAGCTTGTATCTCTGACAATAGCCCAAGTAAAACATGCAGCACAGATTCTTAAAATAGCTTATTCCCTGAATACTAGGCACAAGACTACAAAAGTCCTTTCAACAACTATTCATAGATTGACACAGTACCAGATGCTACAGATCTGTTTTTTAAATTAATCATGCCTAGTGGGAATAAGAAGGTTCACACAGGTACAGCTGATTGGAAAATAACCCCAAAGTTTTCATCTCTCTTCCCATTGAAATTGATCTGAAATTCTTAGGAAACCAGATCTTAAAGCAGTCAGCTTTATTATACTGTGGCTCGTAGTGGCAACTACAGCAACACAGCTTGCAAAAAGAGTCCAAGTATCCAGAAAGTTTCTACTGCACAAGTATTTTTAAAAAATTTTTTCCTTAAAAAGTAAATGAAAGGTTAAGTTGCATTCTGAACTTAGCTACATTCATTGAAGCAGAATAGCAATTTGATAACTGAGTTCTGTTTTAAACTGCGTGCCCCTATGCACCAGAGAATAACCCAGACATTACACAAGAGGTTCTTTAATGTACCCACTTGCCTACAAGCCAGGATTTGCTTTATTTTTGCAGCAGAGTGGAGAGGAATTACAGTGATTGCTGGCAGTTGACATACCTCGTTTTTTTGCTTCTGCCACCATCTCGTCATACTCCTGTCGATGACGTAAAGCCTCCTCCACTGACTTGGCAGGAAGATTTCTGAAAACAAGTTGTTCCTGAATTCAATACACACAAATGACATTCTAGACCATTTCAGAACAGGATTAAATTCGGTTTCTCTCAAAGGTGAGCTTTGGGGCTGCCATACTGTCAGTGTTCCATTAACAGCTGTAGAGAACTACTAGATGTTTGCTGCTCCTGTATTTTAGTTCTCCTAGAGCTTCCCCCAAAGTAAGGTTATTGAATTTGTTGAACATCTGGATTGATGCTCAAGTGAGTGACAAAAGGAAAATGCAGATATACCATATAGTTATTTATTCCAATGCATTTCTGGCCATGTGTATTTTAATAATATGTTCATATGAAATCTATAATGAAGTATTTTCAATAAAAGGTAAAGGTTTTTATACATTGTAGTTAACCTCTTAAAATTCTCACAGAAGAATGTAAGTTTGCCAAAGGATGAAAGGGAAGATCACCACTGATGTCAGAGCTGAAGCTAAGGAAGCTTGGTGCAGTCTAAAAGTTCACCAGATAAAAATGTGTTTGTTTTTTGGCTGCATAATGATCCCCTAATTGCTAAACACACTTCCTCTTGACCAAGGAGACTCACTTCAAAGCAAATTAGAACACAGGGTTTGGTCTCAGCCTCTTAACTAATGTCTAGTCTACTATGGCAAAAAAAAATAGAAAACAGCTTTGTCATTTTAATATTTAAAAAGTTTTCTGTCTCCTCTCTCATACAAGCAGACAAAATAACTTATTAATATTTTCAATGAAAGGGAGAGCGGAATGTATTTTCAAAGGTTAGACTGTGGCAACACACTGCATGCTTGGGATGGCATTCCAATTTGAAACAAGTGTCATTTGTAAAAGCATATTTATCTTGGCTTGTGAATTCTAATACTGCAAAAGTAAAGAAAAACATCAGCAATCGAGTTGTTGCATATCTTACCCTCTACCATACAGTAAAAGAAATAATGCACTTATGAAAACAAATACTCACAGTAATCTGTAATTCCATTCAGAATATATCTGTCTTAGCAAGGAATGAGTTTATACACTCCCAGAGAGAATATCCAAAGAAACACTAATATGCTTTATTTTCCATTTCCTAATTGGAGTGATTAGAGCAAACATTTAACAGTGCCATCACAAGCTTTTCCATGGTGCAATTTGAAAACATTGCTCCATTTGTTTTCTTTATGTTCTTAGTCAGCAGGTCCTTTCTCTTTCCTTCAAATTGCTGAAGACTGTATATCTGAAAATACTGACCAATTCATTACCCATTTTTTATCACTATTCTTATTTGTACTTTATGTGGGTTTTGTTACATCTTCAACTGCTGTTTCCCTGCCTTCAGCTGCACTTTTAGGTATTACCTACCTAAAATGTTTTAAGTTTCCAAAACAGGGGAAGGGAGGATAAGGGAGAAGGAAGTGCACACTGAGAAAGCAGGGAAGAAATAAACCAAGAAAATTCCTGAAGATTTGAGGATGCCCAGAGCATGGTCAGACAGCTGTGAGACACAGTAGATTACAGACTGGTGGCTCCATTACAGTGAGAAAAAATTTCCTCATATACACTGGGATTCACTTAAAGGCTCTTCTGAGAAGTTTGTTAGGCTATTATGTGGGATAGCATAATCCAACCATTCTTTCACATAAGACTTGAGAATTTTAGCTAAAATTCAGTCCTTCAGTTGCACAGCAGACTCATACTTACGCTGGTCGATCCTCCAGAATCAAAGCAGTAGTTGAAAGTGGTTCAAACTCAATATTTTTACGTCTGGCTGATGGGGGTGGAGGTTTATACATTCTTCCTGTCCGTGCTTCATATTCCTAAACAGCATTATTGATAAAAATTACATTTCAACTTTCAGCCTCACTCCAAATTAGTAAGCATGATATTACTAAATGCATAAATAATTTCACATTAAATATTTTAACATTACTTAATAAGCCAGCAAGTGGCAAACACTACAATTTGAAATTGCTGATAGCAACAGTGCAGCTCTCCAGGACTGCTGAGTAAAGATGAATGAGAAAGCAGTTTCTTGTATCAACTTAATCTTTGATCTATTCTTGTTCAATATTTCAACTGAGCATTCCAGGATCAGGTAGTAAAGAAATCTGCAAAATCTACCCAGCCTAGCTAGTGCACAAGTGTATTTAAGTAACATGTGAAGCTGACAATTAAAAAATCCACCACCAAGCAAGAACATGTGTCTCTTTCCATTTCTTCCTCCCGATTCCAGCCCCCCTTAAGATCCAGTACACCTCACATTCCCGAGGCCTGGAACAACACCATCACACCCACATAAACCAGAACCACCTACACTACACTCAGTGACAATATACCAGTATTTATCATTACAAGCCTGTTCCATTTAATTTCCTTCCGCTGAGGTTAAAACATGCAATCTACTCAGAAAGAAATATTTAACTGCCTCCAATATACACAAGATTCTGAGGAAGAAAGAATTCTAATCCTTTGACCACAACAGCAACTCAACAAAACAAAAATATGACACAATCCTTAGAAAAAAGCTAAACAGAGCCAGATGAAAACATCAAATCTCACATCCCCTTCTTTTTCTCCTCTGTAAATAAAAATTTACTGCCAAGTTAATGGAATAATATGCATCAACACCATTCAGCACATTGAATTAAGTATCTTGAACAACTGGACACAGGACTGGTAGAGTTCTGTTGTAATTTACACAAGCAAAATCAAAAAATCAATGCTCACCATTTGAATGAATACACATACTCTCAAGCCGAAAATTAATTCATTCCACTTAAAAATAGAAACAACATCACTACTCCTGTCACGCTGTATACCTCAGGACACTCAGTACATCTGCAAATTAGGAATGTATCCTGTGATAACACCCAGAGATCAGCATCCAGGCTACAGCACAATAGCAATGCCATCCCTCAGATTCTTGGTAGAAGTTCTGATTTACTTCCATAGTCTCCTTTGTAACAAGAGTCACCAAATCAAGTTCATTTAGTGGTCAGAGGTGAGGAAGCTCAAACATTAGCAACCTTTTCAACATCTCTACATATCTACATTAGCAACCTTTTCAACATCTCTACATATCTAACTTGTATGCAAAAAAAGGGGGGGAAAAAAGGAAAAAAAAAGATTAAAAAAAGCACTGCAAGATGTCTATCAGAAATGAAGCCACTCTTAAGGCATTTTTTAACACAAGCAATACATGTGAACAAAACTAGTGGTTCCAGCTATCACCTGTGCTAAGCACTGATACACTATTTCCAAGGCAACAGAGGAAGAAAAAATCAAAAATAAAAATTCTTCAACAGAGATTTTCACAAAAGGCAGAACTCATCATCCACCTGTGTTTCTGAAAGTACACATCATGAACAGCTGGATTTTTTACAAAGAGATCACATGGGCAGAGAAGGAGAACTATAAGTGTTACTAGAAAGAGTCAATAGAGAGACCAACATAGCCTCAGGCTCAAACTGTCATGGCTGCACATTGCCCAAACTGAAATACATTCCAAAGTATCAGAACCTTCCAAGGGAAGATGCTTTTTCCTCAAGAAGCCTGTGCTCTAGGAAACTGATTTGAAGATCAGATCCCACAACCATCAGATGTGTAGAGAAATTCTGCAAATAAAGTGTCCATTTTTTTCTGGAATACTTTATATGACTACATGTAAAGAATCCAATATCCTTCACTGTGCAGTTGATGCAGAATCTAAAAAGCTTGAACTGACATAAAACTTCACTTTGAAAGATGTGAGTTAATATTCTCCCACAACAAGGTAAAAATACTATTTGAAGTCAAATGTCTTGTCAAATGCTTAACATGCAAGACCATGAGCCAGAAGATAGAACAGTTGACAGTTAAGATTCAAGACTATGTAAAACCTGTATGTGTAAACCAATTATTTTGTAAGTGTCACATGTATGGTTTCACAAGAAGGTTGTTTTAAAAAATCTTTATTGCAACATATCAGGCATTTATTGAAAATTCCAGAGCACTTCCTAATTCCAAAATAAACAAATTTTAGCTTTAATAAAAAGTTATCTTCTTACTAATTCTGGAATGGCATCCTGTTATCTACTGCCAATAATTAACTCAGTAAGAAGCTAAAATCATGTTTTTCCTGAAAAGCACTGTGACAATATACTTAAGAGTGCTTCAATATGTGGAGGGACTCGCATTTCTGGTATTTATTCCTGCACAGACACAGATAAGCTTATTAAACTACAGACAGGTAATTGGGGCTGGGAAAACATCTTTTGCTTATAAACTGCATTTGTTTAAGAAGATAAAGATGTCTCAAATAGTTTCTTCTTAAAACAACAAAAAACCCCACCCAAAAACCAGAAACCCAAAAAACCCCACCCCCTACCACCACAACAAAGAACACCAAAAAAATGCCCTGGTATTCTAAATAATAATAATAAAAAAGTAAATAAACCCACAGAGGTCTTTATTGCTTGCACCTTTTTGTTATCTACATGGAAAACATGCAAGTCTGAAATTTCATTCATTCTTCTGCTGTAGTACCATAAAGGACAGTCTGACCATTGAGAGTCATTTTCAGTACCTCTAAACAGGACTGGATTGCTCTGTGTAATATAAAAGTAACTGCTCATAGCTTCCTCTTCCAATACTTAAGCCAATGACCTTAGAGAAGGGAAAACCAGCTGCACTGCAGCATTCCAAAAGCATTAGTAGACCTGAAGTAGGGTATGCTTGTGGGGATAAAGTATTTAGCTACGTGTGAAACACAGGGATTCAGTGTGAAACTTGCATCTACAGAGCCCAAACTATACAGCTGTAAAGGAATAAATACCAACCATAAAATTCAACATGAATCTGGAATTAAGTTTGATCTATTTATGATCCAACAACAAAAGCTGAACTCCTGGGAATGAGTGATAAAAGCCTTTGGTTACAAGGACTTTGAAAGTTCTCACAGTACCTATTATACAGACAAAACACCAGACATCCAATTATGTTGTAGGTATGCTGGAGGAGAAAGGCATCTGAGGTGTAGAGAATTTCTGCAACTAAAGAATGCAACACTGAATAATCTTCCCCTGTCCTAAGGATTGCCTCTATTTAAAGTAGATGTTAAGGCATACTAATACTCCAATTAAACATCCTGTGTATGACAGTTTCTTCTAATATGCTTTCTCCTCTCTAATGCTAAGTCTGATTCTAAAATAGTTTTATTCAATCAGCTGTGGCTTCTGCTGATGAAACAGAGTGGGAGTTGCCATATATTGTGCAAAAGGTTTTAAACTTCTCTCCTTCTACACACACGTGACTGGAGCAGATGGGTCCATGAAACATCTATATGATTATTTTCATTATGTTGTACAGCTAACTAGATATATCATCAGAAAGATTGTAGGCCTTCATTTGAATCAGGCCTGATCATCCAAGAATAGAAGCATTAATAGAATCACCCAGGAGTGCATCCATGTAAGAAGAATTTCTGCTAATGAATAATCCTACATCAGCATGCATATTGCCTCCAGGTTAAATGTTAAAATTGCTGAGCTAGCACTGGCTATTAAGTGATTATAAACAAAGAAGTGTTTATAGCAAGAGTAGATGTCACTTAAAAATCCTGTGAGTCATAAACTAGACATTTTCCCAGAAACAGGAATTCCAGATGCTGTCAGGACAGGCAGAACAGTACATTCTCGCCTAATTTGCAGGTGAAATAGAAAGAACAGATGTATTGATGGAGAAGAAAATACTAATCTTCACACAGTACAAAAGGACAACCAAACAGACACTTAAGAGTTTCTAGGTCAGTCTTCCAAAATTAATGCCATTCACTTTCAATTCTTTGTTTGCTGTATTTTTTCCTCAATTGGATATTTAATAAGGTGCATTAAGTTTCATCTTTTGTTTACAAGAAGTCACCGGCCCTGGGCCCAATAAAGACATGCTGAGAGTGGCCAGGCCATGTAATGTGAACCACAGGCACCAGAATCAACCAGCAGTTATGGGACTGCTCTGTTCCACAGTTCCACAGAACTGAGAAGCCAATCTGTACTATTCATGTTTAACACAGAGTGCAGAATTACATAAAAAGTGTACAAAGTAATGGGCATGCACAATTTCAGAAGGATCCCAGTCACACAAATAGATAATGTAAATTGTAACAAAAGTTTCAATAGCTACGCTTTTCTAGTTTTCCAATTCCACATTGGAAAGAGTGATTAAAAGCATCTGGAGTTCTGAAGTGCTAATAGCTTGTGTGGCTCAGAGACAGAAAGATTCTAATATATAAATTTTCAAGTTTAATAAGTTGTTAAAAAATATTACAAATTTTAAAAACTTTCAAAAACTTTTACCATTAAGCAATGAGGCACAGCAAACATAGAAAGCAAATTACTGTCAAGCTGTATGATTACCTATTTCTTGCTATCCAAGAACATGCAATATAAACATAAACAATAGTTCTCAATCACTTCAAGTTGTTAGTGAGATTCACATGTGAAACTTGTTTATTTTGCTAATGGCTTTTAATGAGTTGATGGTTAGTGCCATAAAATATTCATGCTACTGTGAAAATGTGATGTTTGTACTATTTTAATGAGTGCTACACAGTCCCATGCATGGCATCAAATACAACTACAAAAAGTATATATTAAATTTCATACCCCTGTGTTTAATAGACTGAGAGCAGATATTGACGCAAGACTGCCAGAACTGTCATCCTAATAAGAAAAACAGAAGCAGAGCCTTAGTGAATAAATAAAGGAAAAGACCATTACAAAACAGCAATATGCAATCCAAAATTTTAATTCACATGTAGACTATTTATCTTTTATGTTTGAAAAACCATGGATGTGTCTGTTCCTCTTCCTTTTCCAGCCCTCAAAACAGACACATATTCAAAGACTTCCCACTTGTGCAAGGTCTGTACAGACATCGACTGGATTGTTCTTCTGGTTTAATTGATGTTTTATACTTTCAGTAATCAGCCCCTCAGCCCTAAGGGACATTTTTTCCATGGTGCTTCTCAGATGCATGACAAAGGCAGTCCCTGATACACCCTGTGTCTCCCCAGCACACACCACTCACAGACATTAGACTGACTTAACCACAGCCTTGGAAGGTACATACTATTAGAAAGGAGAAACAAAACATTGTCCCGTCATGTTACCATTGGTATTTATAAATTTAAAGTTCAAAAGTGGGCTATACCTCAGCCTTGCTGGTGAAAACAAGGATGTATTTGTAATGCTTTGAGGAACAGTCACTTCCATCATAAATAAGATTCTAAGCACCACTCAAGCAGCAAGGCAACCAGGTATAAAAGCAAGCCCAGCTACGGGAGACCCTGTACAACCCTCTGCAGCTCTGCACATTTCCAATCAAAAGTCAAAGTTGGTTTTATAATGGAAAGATAAGCCAAGCTAAAAGATGGGGTGTAGGGGAGGTGACAAACAAAGCCCATTGCTTCTAAGCCTTGAATTACAGTGCCTGGAAGAAGGAAAAGAAGGTTTTTATCATTAATTAAACAGAACATATCTGCAGTGTTCAGAATAATAGAAACCATTTTAAAGGCTTTCTTCTCCCCTGCCATACTATTTTTCCTTTTCCATACTGAAGTACCATACTAGCCTTGGAAGGATAAGATTTATATTAAAACAAACCAACAAAAAACCCCCACAATCTCACACTTCAAATAAATGTCCATGAAAGACAGCAGATTTACCACCTGAACCTATCCTTTTGGAATTCGATACAGCCTGCCTAGATGATGATTTTGCTTCCTCAGCACCCCAAGCTCAGCAGCATGCCTGCTTAACCTGCAAATGCTCAGTTCTTTGAGAAAAGAAAAAATCCTACAGATCATGCTTGGCCAAAGAAATTCAAAGGCCCACAAAGAGAGAATCCAGAAGACCAAAAAATAAAATATAATGTCCCACCATATCAAAGTAAAATAAGTTCTATAATTTTTATTACCTCAATTTATATTATTTGTTTCCTCCAAATCCAGCAACTTTCAGAACAGACATGAAAATACATATCTATGTATGCCCATGCTTTCTTTTTCAAGCCTTAGGAAGACAACAGTTGCTTCAATACTCATTGTAGTTGTTGTTAAAGACTTTGCTTTTTAAAAAACAGCAATCAGAAGAATTCACATCAGCAGAGTCAATACTTCCACGTTATTTTCAAAACACTGATCCCATTCCTCCTTGTAAGGTACTCCCCTGAAGATGCATTTGTGCCCCCAACATAGCACTGACATCGTAAGAAGTTCTCCTTAACAAGTCTGGCTTGTCAAAGCAACTTGGGACGTCCTGGCAGTAGGAGCTGAACTGTATTTTATGGCCTTTATGTAAAGCAAAAGAAAGCATCTGCCACTCTGAGGTCCTGCCAGTTTCACTACCATGTTACTGACAAGATAATCACTGAAGAAATCTAAAACACTGGGGAATGTCTATGGTTTACCTCTAGAACAGATGTTTTCCTGACTACACATGTGATAATTGAATGATGTGGGACATTTCTTGAGAATCTGACTGGCTACAGCATCTAAGAAAAGAAAACCAAAGAAAACCATCCCAGCCTTCTCACTGCTTCTGGTAAGGCAAATTGTTATTCAGGTGTTACAGGTCAGACCCAATAGCCCCATTTATTATCAGTCCTTGTTTCAAGGCAGTTTGTTACCAATGTGTTTCTGCCCTGTATCTGGCAAACAGGCAGAAGTACTGCCTTTCTTTTTTTCTCCAGTAGTAGTGCAAGGTGAGCCAATAACAATCTGCCTAAGAACCACTCCTGTAAAAAAGCATTCAACAACTTCTTGAGACAGTCAGTCCTTGGGTTTCCTTACAAACACACACAAACACATTTTATAAGCATTAAGAGCTTTGTGCACTTTTATACTCTAACAACCAAGACTGGAGGGAAGAGTTAATATTGCAAGCCAAAATGTTTGAGTCACATGAAAACTGATTCAAACCACATCTGTTCCTCTGAAGAGAAGCCTCTGAAAACCCTTGTCTCTGGGAGACCACAGGAATTCTGCCGAATCAATGACTGCAATTTCTCCGTTAGATCTCAGACTGGGATAACAACATTGGAAAAATATTCAAGTGAAGACACTTTTTTAGCCCTCAGGTATTTCATTTTTCTAAATATTTCAGAGCCACCCTAACATATTTTCAGAGGTTAGATGTACAACAGTGACCCAGTCAAAGCTAGTACTTAATGGACTGTCAAAGATTAAAACCTTCAATTTTGTACACAAGGTGACAGCTATTGGAAAAGATGGCTTCACTTCTGAACAAGCAGTCACTGCTAAAATCACTGCAAGCTTTTAATGGTGTGTCAGATTTAAGTAGAAAAGAAGCTTTTTTTTTCTACTTCATTTAAGGCAGCCACTGAGAGAAGCATTATTAAAACTGCTGATAAAGCAATTTTGGTCTACGTTTTGCTTGGTTTTTATATTGCAATGTGTAATTGCATATTTTGAGTTGACTTTAATTCAGGCATATTATGAAAAACCCACCATACTGCTTTAAACACATTAATAAAATGTATGCAAGCCTGCCTTAATAAAATGAGGTAAACTTAATGATTTGATATTCAGAAAAACTTTTTATCATAGATTAAAAGCTCTTTTTTTTAACTGTAAGCACAAAAACTGAAATTGTGCTTGCATTTTTAAACAGAATCTGGACTTTGGTCAATACATTCCAAAATGTTATATATCAGCCCACAAGTCTGTTTCTGCTTTAAATGCTTCTGCATTAAAGTATTTCAACAGTCTAATTTAAAGCAGATTTCTGTACAGACTGAAAAGACTTTACCAAACTGATCATTAATGACAACATGCTTCTTATAATAGCTAGTTTTATTAGCTGCAGTTCATGAAAAAAGGCACACTTCCTAAAACCATCAGATGCATTTGACATTTGCAGTCCTGGGGAGTTGTTTTCCCTTTTCAAAAAAAAAAAAAAAACAGTGAAGGAAAGAAGCCCAGAGGAAGGAGAAGTCCAGCAAAAGAGTTGGCCTCAATCACATCCTGCTTGGGCAGCTCTAAATCCAAGGAGAGATGAGCGTGCCAGCAGCTGCGAGTGGGGAGCTGCAGCTGCCAAGAACTTCCAACCTCTGACCCAGTTTGGGGAGCGCATCGCGCCCGAGGCGGCGCAGCTGCACGGACGGTGCCGCAAACCCCGCCGGCTGCCGTGCCACGGCAACATTCATCATCTTCCACACAGGCCAGGAGGCTTGCAAAGAAATTACTTACAATCATGTTCATTAGGCAGTCTCTGAAGGCACAGCTGGCTGGCATGTCATCTGAAAAATGCCTGGAACAGTATCCTCAATGAAGTTTCCAGATTTTCTTGGAGGTTATTCAAGATAATACAAGCAATACCTGACCTCTCTGGAGGTGAAGTTGCCATAGAGCAGTGTCTAGTTGATAGACAGTGACTGGGAGCCACAAGCATTCATTTAAATGTGATCAGCAATTTATTACATCATTCTTACCATAACAAAAAGAACAAAGGAGGCTTCCTTCAGCCAGGATGAAAAAGGGACACATAAGCCCCACCAGTCTTTTGGCTATACATCTACAATGATGCAATTTTTCTCAGTTTTACTAATAGGAAAGTACTTCATGCTTCATGATACTGCTATAAAACTTTTATGTAAGTATTATCCTTATCCAAAAGACTTCCTCCTCCTATTAATTGCAAAGTTTTTCCTGTTGTGAGTTAATTTTTCTTGCAACAGGGCTTCTTAAGATCTCATCTTTTACATGCAGGATGCTGACTCATTACTGAGTTTCCTTAATCAAGGGTTTATTTGCACCCTCCCAAAGCTGGCCACTGACATCAATAAAGCGAAACCATGATGGTGGTCCAAAAAGTCCAACCATGAAAAATAATGTTCAGGAATGGCAAGATTTATTGCTAATAATAAATTACCATAAACTCCCTCACAGGCAGCTTTCCTATCTTCTTGTAGTCTTACACCTAAGGTTCATTTTAAAAAGCTGGCTAACAAGAAGTAACCATGGTTCTGGCCACAAAGAGCTAAAAAATTGGGGGGAAATGTGAGGCTTCTGTTTCAATCATATCTGATCCCTCCACTCTGATTTAGAAAGTCAAAGTGCAAGTTTGGAGAGATATTCCATGTAGGTTATGAAGTAACCTGACAGATTCACAGAATTCCATGTGAACAAAACACATTAAGCTTTGATCATACTTCTATCAACTTCTTGAAGGCCTTATATTGTTTTCACTCACATCTCCAGCCTAGTGAGGAATTAGTCTAGAGACTACAGTCAGCCATTTGAAGTGAAGATGCTATTCCCCACTGTTCTTCAACAACCAACTGTGCCTACATTCATTCTAACTCATCACCAGCTTAACAAATTCCAACATTTTTTGAGAAAAGAAACCATCAGCTTTTCTTCAAAGGCATATGCACAAGGAGCTACACAATAAATTTTAAACACACGTGCAAGACATTTGACATATGCTAATTATGGAGACACTGGGGTCATTTCACAATTTAAAATCAAATTTCCTTAGGTATGTAGCTCTAACTGTGTGTAGAGCACACTGTCAAGCTGGTTCCCCCATTGGTAACTGTATCTTTTAGCTCATGAGGCTTTAGATAAAGACCATGAATGCTTCAGCCAAATAGAAAGCCAAAACTATTAGCTATTACTGGTACTTCACTCAAGATCATGTAAATCCAACAGTGACTCTAATCTGGAAAACATTATAGCACAAACCACATGACTAGGAGGAACTCAATCATAGCTAAAGATAATACATTGCTGTAATACATTTGCTTTTCTGACACTTTGGAGGAGTTAAAAAACAGAAACACTACTGTTTAAAACAAACACCATCACTGAGGGAAAACAGAATAAGAAAGTAGGACTATTTCTTCAGATCATCATCTTCAACAGGTTGCCCAGGAAAGATGTAGATGCCCCATCCCTGAAAGTGTTCAAAGTCAGGTTGGACAGGGCTTAGAGCAACCTGGTCTGCTGGAAGGTGACTGCCCATAGCAGAGAGAGCAGGACTCCCTTCCAACCCAAACAATTCTATTATAACTTGGTCTCCAGAACAAATATCTTCATTACTAGAAAACAGCAAGCAGGTGACAGGTAACACTGTGCAGATTCTCCATTTCTCAGAATAGAAGAGACATCTGGATTTTACCACAGCATTTTCAAGCACAAGGCCAACAGCATGCACCTGCAAGCAAAGCAAGAATGCTTGCCCTCTCCCACCCAAAGAGGAAAACCACTTAAATAAGAAAACTGTATTTGAAAACATAGAAAAAGCATTCATTTTACTTCACACTACAAACCATAGAATAATTTGGGTTGGAAGGGATCTTCAAAGGTCACATAGTTTCAACCCATGGTCACAAGTCACATTGCATTAAAGTCCTTCAAAAAGATCCTCTAGTTTTTGACTTTGGTTGCCCCCAAAACACCCTCTTTGCCACAGAGCCCCTTCTAGGAGATAACTGAACACTGCCTCATTCACAGCCATTTACACCTGCCAAACACATCAGCTTATTTGGAATTTAAGAAAGCAGAGAGAGCAGCCCTCAAGAGATTCAAGTTACTGTTTTAACCAACACAGGGGACATTCATATTTCTTATATCAACAAATCTTTCACCTTCAGGTTTGCACACTAACATTACAGTAACGATACATTACCAATTGCTCCCCTTTGAACACTGATATTTTAGTATTATTTTATCAAAGACAGATTCCACAGGAACAATTATATGGAAGTGCAACCTTGTGATAGAGAAAGGAAATCAGAGGTGTCTTTGTGAAGAATTCCAGTAGCTCAAAACCAAGTTTAATTTACAGTATTATTTTGTAACAAAGTATCTTCAGTGAGATTAAAACTTTAATTTAAAGAAGATTACATGTTTCAGAATCCTAAGCAATTTGTCACAGGTCACCTATATAGGAAGTCTTCCAGACAAGGATGGCAATAGAAAAATGAGTCCTACTCCAGCATGCCATGTTAAATAAGACAAAATTTTATGGGAAATTAATGCAAGTTCTAATGTCTTGATAAAACCAGCTTAAGTGCTTTTTGAACATATACCACCTTTTTAGAAGTACTTTTTATAAGTACTGAGATGTACTGAAGAATGTAATTATCAATGTAATCATCATCACAAAATAATCATAAAACTCAAGTTCCTTAGTAACTACTATTACTTAAATAAAGCCCCAAAAGAATGTTCTCAGAGCAGCCTGTGGTCATATAACACCAATGTGGATATAACAGCAGAGAAATGCAGTACCTGTATCTTATTTTTACAATTTTCCTACCTCGAGTTGTGTGATGTTTACTCACCTGCTGAATAATTTTGGAATCTTTTGGAAGGTTTTCCCTAGGTGGGACTTTTCCAAACAACTTCCAACCAGGAGCGCTTTGGACAGGAGGTTTGAGTTCCTTTGTCCTTTTAGTGAAGAAGTTTCTGAAAAGAGAGAATGGATTTGTTTTGTTAGTTATAAGCATATAAACAAAGCATATTGTTCCTATTTACATTTCTTCAATTTCTCCACCAGTTCACTTGGGTGAACTGTAGAGATTTACTGCTCAGCAAATGCGAAGTGCATTCTGCTTTCAAATAATTAATTTGAAGTGGAGCATCTTTCATTACAGGTGCTTTGATGCTAATATTTGTATTTAACACTCAACTTTACCTCTAAACCACTTTATCAGACCTTTTTTTAGTAATAACAGGCACTTCCTTATATATAAACAGCACACCACAGATTCTCAAACTTTTATTTGGGGCTTGTTTTAAGTGTTTCTTCTTGATTTATTTGGAGAATGAAATGACTACAGCTGAAAAACACACTGTAACTTAAAGAGATTTTTTTTTTAATGGTGAATTATTACTTCTACCAATCTTCATGGCTTCAACTTTCATAGCATGGACTAGAAAACCAGGAAACAATCACACAGCTTCAGTTTGGCAGACAAGCTTTATCAGTGCCTAAAGCAATTACACCCAAAGAGGCAGATGACTGCATTGCTCTTACTTCTTAGAAAGCCAACCATCACAAGACCGTGTTGGTGGCCACTTGTCAGATACTCAGCTATACTATTTGACTCCAATCACAAGTTCCCACAGAGCATGTTATGTACAAGTGCTTTAAAAATGAAAGAAGTGTATTTATTCTGAATACTGGAAAGTTACTTTCCAGAAACTCTTACCACAAAGGGATTAAAAGCTCAGTAGCCTTTAAGGTTATTTCTCAGGAAGCTTACCAGCTGACCTCAGAGAACAGAATAGGGGAGTACTTTTGGTGGAAGATGTTTTTGTAGTGTTAACTAGCTAACTTCACACTCTTCTGCTGAAAAGAGATCCTCAGATTTATTCTTCACTTAATGTATTTGCTGTATTTTAAAATACAATTCCTTTTCAAATTGGAAGCAGTCATGTTTGTGCACAGCAAACAGTCTCCTAGCTTTGCCCAGATAAAAGGAGCATGCTTCAACAACCACAATCTGTCTGAAAAGTGTTCAGGGCTCTTAAATTCCAGTGCTGTCAGGGCTTCTAGCCAGACAGCATAGCTTTACAATTAGGAACTGTAGTGTTTGTAAGACATTGTATGGTCTTCATATACAAGCTATTTTTTTTGTTCCTAGAATGTTTTTTGTTATTTGGGAAACAAGCAAATGCCTGTCAAAAATCCCTTCAGTGCAAGTCTGTGTGAATGAACTCTACAGCCTGTGAGCTTGTGTGTAGTTGAGGGTCTAGCCACCAGCAAACAGCAAGCTGGAGAGATGAAGAAGTAGGTGCTGATAGAGCATGGAAGCCTCCCAAAAACTGTTAAACTCAAGACTGGTGGTCCCATGGAATCCAGGAAAAAAAAAAATCAAGAAACCCAGAACACCAAGACTCTCTTCATTCCATTTGAGGCCACTGCCACTCACTACCATCATCAACAGCTTGTCAAAAACAAAAAAAAAAAAAAAAAAAAAATTAAAAGACTGCATTCAAGAAAACAGCAATTGCTATAGGCAGGCAGGGAGTACAGGATCAGGATTACACACACACCTGATTGACAAGAACACCATGAGACATTTTTGTGGAATGCCCACAAAAGAGAATAGAATCTGTTGGTGCCTCAGTACACTGTGCCACTTCTGTGGAGGTCTCCCAGATGTTGTTCCAACCCAATTACTGGGAAAGCATGTTTGGAAATAACTGATTGCATGGTTCGAATAGTTGTTTGCCATTACTGAAATTGAGCCATTGCTACTAATAATAGTTTAATACAAATTGTTCTAGGAAGCATTGGTTGTGATCCACACATTCCACAACTCTGTCCCCATCAGAGAAATTTGTAATATCTTCATCCATCCCTGTGGAAGCCAAGTTAGCTCAGAAGCCCCAAGACAGTGGTTTCTGATACACAGCCTGGAAAGGAGGAACAGTGAAAAAGACCAGCCATGGTACCCATGCCTTTGAAAAAAACCATCCTCAGTCAATCCCAGAACTGAACACTATTAGTGAAATAAACAGATCCACTCTGTAAGACAAAAAAAGTGTGCTTACATAAATAACAAAGGCTCATTTCATAAGGACACTTTTCACAGTGCTTTACATTGTCTTCAGGAGGGAAGGAGGAGCAGTCAAAGAATAAACAACAAAACAAGACAGAAGTTTTCTAAAGACTCTGCACTAGCCCACAGCCTTGCCCTTAAATCTGCAACAGCTGTATTTGAACTTCATTAGAGAAGACTTTTTCCCCCAAAAGCAGGTATGCAGGTAGGTACATTCTGGAGCATCTTGATTTCACAGGTAGCAATAACCACCCAGTCTCTGTACACACTATGGAAAACCACCAGGGTTACTTGGCAGTTGAACTCCACTGCCTCTAGCATATGTAGAAGCTGAAAGATGCATTTAATATTGATGGCAATCTGTCATTGTATCAAAGCTGGTTCATTATTAACCAGGTAACTGGTTTTCCTTTTAAAAGAAAAATAATGTGTAAACATACAGATTTTTTTAATTAATATTTCAATACAAAAAGATTTAGGCATGCTCGTGGCTTTTACAAGATTTAATTTTTCAGGTTTTTTAAACAAATAAAACATCAAAACAAACATTCTTTAATGTAGTCTGGAAGGAATGAAGTTTAACTTTTATTGAGCACATATTTCAATGAAGTCTGTTTCTTGTGAAGGCTAAGAGCTCGTAAAACTTTGTATCCTGTCAGAATAAGCTTCACACAGGAATTCTAATCAGAAAGAAATTAATGAGAGATTACAAATAGGCTTTGCTGAAGATGGAAGGACACTTCTTAATACATTGTTTTGGCAAAGAACAGTAACACATCTGAGGTGTTCTTGACAGCAGCAAAGCTTTACAAAAGCCATGTTAAGGAACAGCATCTGTGAATGCTTACAAGTTGCATTCACTGAACTGCAGGAAGTGTACTAGATTTGATGTATTTGTTGCTGCTTAGAATATTCATGATTCTCACTGATCCTGGGAAGAGTCAACTATTGAAATGGCTGAAAAGTCAATAGCATTTTGGTACAGAATCTCAAAATCCATTTGAAAACCTCAAAATTCATTAAAAGAGAGTCTACACTTTAGAACTGAACAATTCTTTCTGTTGCAAGGACCCATGGGATAGAAGTATTAAATTAGTTCATTGATTTTAAGCTCTGGTTTACAAAAGCCCAGGGGAAAGCTGCAAGGGGTTTTTTCTCTGCTTCTTTTATATAACACATATTAACACCCTCAAATGACACTCCAAAATGTTTCAGTAGGTGCCTTGACGAGCTCAAAAGCAAAATGAAGTGCCACAGAATGAGAAGTTATTGGCACAGACCAAGACATCTCTTGCTCACATGGTTTGGATTAGACTAAACAAAAACCTGTGGGCTGTGAGCACACAACTGCAACAGCTGTAATGACAGCTATGACTGGTGGTTTTCCCCCTTATTTTTAACTGTGTTGCTTCAACTATTCCTGCCTGTGCCCAGGATAGTTTGTGCAAATTTCACCATACTGGTGGTACAGCAATTCAAAAATGTTAACAATTTCTACAGGTGACATTAACACTATTTTCTACTAGTGAAATTGCTTGCTTCCATTCCTCTTTTGCTTTTGAAATCACTTTTTTGTTGCTATTTAAGATTAATTAGTGCAGTCTAAATGCAATTAGAATTAAGTCTCAGAAGGGGATAGGTGGAACCTGATACTTTAGTGATTTTTTTAAATTTACTTTGGGGTTTTGACTTGCCCTCCCCCCAAAAAAATCTCAACACAAAAAACTTCTTTCTGATTTCCAAGTAGCTACAGGTCAAGAGGACAACAGATTTCCAAGATTTAGAGGAACTTACTGGAAAATATGAGACAATTACTTCAACCTTGATCTTAAATTTTATCCAAAACTAGACTGTGCTGTATTTGCACAACAGCCACTCCAATAAAGCTGAAGTGCTTTGAACAGCAGCAGGTAGGAATGGCTCAGGGTAGCTCCATCTCCAGCACTCTGCCTCTAGGTACAACTGAGTGACCTCTGCACAAGAACAGGAGTCTGACAAGAATCTTTTGTTTGACCAAAAATGTCAAACTAACCTCGTTTCAAGGTTACATCATTTTGCTACAGCTCTTTCAACAAAGGTAACATACATGGATCTTCCCTTTGTACAACTCCACTGCGTGCCACAAACAACAGGCTGGCAGCATTCTACTGCTTTGGGCATCCCAGCAACACCTTAAGCAGCTTTCCTTCCCAATCATTCAATCATTACAACTCCATAGACTGGCTCAAGCTTCACCTATTCTGACACTTTCACCAATCTATAGACAGATTTCAGGTGTAGAGGAAGGTTGGAGTTACACCTTAGCCATTAGGATGAATAACAATATAAAGCATACTAACAATGAGACTACTCTTCTCTAATTTATTCATCTTGCACTACACAAAAATGGCAAAATTCAAGTGGTCTTAGAGGAGAGCATAAACCATGTTATAATCATCACTACTGTTATACATGAGGAAAGTATGCTTCCTTACAGTTCATTTTAATATAAAAATTAATTTAATTTGAAATGCTGCATTATGTTAGACAAAAAAACCCAAACAACACAAAACACACACACACAAAACCAACACAAACAAAAAAAAACAGAAAAAAACCAACCAACCAAAAAAAACCCCAAAAACCAAAACAAAACCACTAAACTATGGGCACCTTTGGCACACATACAGTGTGGCAACAAAAAAACATCTTTCCAAATAAAATACACATAATTTAGGATTATTTTACTAATAAATCAATGTTGTGTTTATATCTCAATGCTGAAAGGTAAACTACTATTCTCTGATTTCTCATCCTTAACAAGATAACTTTGAGCTTGCTCAAAATGTTTACCCAATAATTTACAAAAAGAGACTTCAAGTTATACTAGCATAGTAAAAGTTACTTTTTTTAGATAAAAAAGCTAACTGTCAAAATATTTTCTGACTTTTACTTTACACACAACAATCTGGTTTACTGTCATTTTCCATCATCAATCATTTCTTCCCATTGCACCCATCTTTCAAGAGCTTTGATAACAGGGAATTGTTATGCTGAGAAAACAAGATTTGAAAGCCACGAGAACTGACAGAGGAAGTGAGGGCTGATTAGATTTTCCTTTTGATTAAGCACCTAGTACCTGTTAGTAAACACTGCATAAGACAACTGCATCATTTTAAATCCAGGGAAGCAACACACAAACAGGAAGGAATCAGCATCCCATCAAGAACATCCTCACTCTATCATACATAGCTTTTCCTCACAGAATCACAAAGAAGGGAAATCCAGCATAGAAGTAATGCTACAAATGAGCACCAAGTTGGACAAAAAAACCCCAGTACATTTTCTCTGTGTTTTTAATATAGTTACAAAAATACAGTTAAAAGCCCTGAAGTTAAATTTCTCTGAAATAACATTAAAAATCTACTGATTCCAACAAAACCTCAGAGCATGTAAAAGGAATGAAGTAACAAAAGTCATTAAAAACTGTGTTTGTATTACAAAACAACTGATTTTGCATCCCCACAAAGAACAGAGTTCTGCTTGTACATGCCATCTGCTCTTGCTCCACCCCATGCTAATTTCTTAATAAGCTTCATAGGCATACAAAATAGGTGTATGCTTAAAACTTGTTGAAATCTGAATTAGCTGAAAGATGAGCTGATAAGGAAATGACTTATTTACCCAACAATCTTTACCCAGAGAATTGTATCAGTAAGGAGTTAGAAGAGGCATGTTCCAGGAATTGCTATAGATACATTTTTACAGATGGAAAACCCTAAAATTAGTTGTTTTTACTTAAGACCATACTTTTAGAACAAATTCTGGAAACCTCTACATGCCTGCAATTCCATATTCTGTATGGAATATTCCATAGCCAAATACATAACAAGAACTATTAATTCATATTGGCATCTCTTTACCAGGCATAACACACAAAAGCTGCTTAAGAACACAGCAGAATTCTTCTCCATATACGAGTCTTGGCCATTCTGTTATGCTCTCATGTGAAATAATTTGGAAATAACAGCAGACAAAAAAACCCCATTGCTTTATTAAGCAGAATTAGCCCCTCTGCTTTAAACAAGACTTTTCAATAATTTACATGCAGAAACAAAGGTAACTCAACTCTAAGCATAAATAATGAATCATTGAAAGGAAATAAAACCTTTTTGGTTAGCCACTTACAAAGCCTGCAGAGCAACAGGCATTCTACATTTTTAATTTCAATAGCTTCAAGTGTCAGCCCATTTTGATCCAACACATTTTTGATTGCTCTCAGCACAAGTTTCAAAGTTGTGCCCTATATTGGAAGAGATGTGACCCAACCAATTTTACAGTTTACATTTTCCACCATTTTGCTACAAGCAGCAGCTAGATTACAGATTCTCTTTTAATTTTATTACCCCAACCACAGATTTGTTACAGGTTTCTAGTTTTAGCACCTTCTAGATGTAAAGATCTCCTCTTACTCTCTGCACCAAGACAACCCAAAGAATATTCCAAACTACCCTCTCCAAAGGAGCTTCAATGTTTGCAATACTCTAAACCTGCAGCCTTAGATGCTACACAAGCAAACTTTTGGCCTCTCTCCTCTCCCCACCCCTCCAATAAAAACAAATAAAATAAGGAAATGAAAAATCCTACCCAGAAAAACAACCATCCTCAGCAAGACCAAGCTTGTAGTATTTTTTTTTAATTAAATATGTCTCCATTTGTATTAGTGATCAACTAAAGCCTTGGCTACAATTAGGTATACCTGAAATTTGATGAACTGTCAAGGACAGTTCTCAAGCTAAGGATTGAGAAGCTGGAAGGAGGTGGCCTCTGGTGTCTTGGAGAGGACAAAGATTGACAGAACTATCATGGAACTGCACCGATGAGACTTAATTAGATCAACTCTCTTATCAAGCTCCTAGTGAATACCAGTCCCAAAGTGGCTTTACAAACTCTGCTGGCAGACCAGTTTTACTACAGGTACACAAACACCTGGGAAGTTTTAAGAGTTGAAAGAGTTGAGCAGTATTACAGAACACTTTGTACAGAACACTCACTGATAAACTGTATTTTACCAGACTACATTCTGCTCCTAACAAAGAGCTGTTGCCCAGGTCAGTTTTACAAGCAGTTCAAGCATTCAAAAACGTTCCTAAATAAGCAGACACATAAGCAAGGTAATTGATGGGGTTAAATTTCAGAATGGTTTAATACAAATAAAGGAAGAGAATCAACCTTTACTTTTCAGAGAGAAGTAGCAAAGCAGAGCTTTATGCCAGACTGTTCTATCATTTTCATATTTGATCAGGCAGTTATAAAGCTATTTTGACACTACACCAAACACTATGGTCAATCTTCTCTAATAATGATCAAAGGTCTCTTACCCACAGCATTTAAAACAAAGTCTTAGATCACAGCTGCGAGAAGTGAAGAATTTTTACCAGTTGACTACAGATATTCTGTGTATCTGTATTTTCTGGTATTTTTTGTATGGCTAGGAATATCTAATCCATCAAAGTCACAGTTACTTAATGAGCAACATACTCCAAGCAAAACAATGCTTGAGGAACAAGTGCCCTTCCTCCCACAAACCCACATAATGGGGAAGTGCATTTCTCCTCCTTGCACAGTAATGTCCTACAATCCCTTCTGCTGCATCAGCTCCCACACCCTCCATACCCTGCAAGTCAATCCAGCTCACTAGTCCCACAGAAAACCATCAACACTTTTTCACTCTCCAGCTTAATGAGCAACAGCAGCTCACAGAGGATCATATAAATACCAGAAACAGGGATGAAACATTTCCTTTGTTTCCGGACAATAACAAATTCTTCAGTCAGCTCACTCACCAAGATATCTCACAAAGTACAACTCAGTTAAACAAAGCACCTGAAATTGTTCTAGATGTGACTCACTTTCAGTTAAGGCAAAACTCACCAGCTTTATCAGGGCAATCACTATACCTATAGTTCAAATGTTTCTATACAATGTATGCTTTCAAAACAAAGGTGATAAAGATTTCCAGCCTGTGACATGGCCTACAAGTCTGTGAACTGGAAGTTCAAACACAGGGCAGAGTTTTATTTTGCAGACTGTCCCAGGGGTGATTGTAACTCTGACCAGCCTGGTTAAGGCTCAGTTAATATTTTTCCTTTCTGGTGCCTGACAGAGTGCCTGTCAACTACTCCATTGCACAATGTAGCACTACAAGCACTGGAGCACTTTTGCAGTCACTCAGTGCACTGCAATTCAGCTGTAACTAGCAATTCACAATAGATTTTGTCATTGCTTCGGTGATCAATTGCAGAAATACTACAAAACACAAGAAATAATTTTTGATCTATTAGCTGATATAAGAAGGCAGGGGACTGATTTAATTCAGTTTTGCCTGACATCTTTTCTAAACATGAGGAAGAAATTTTCCAATCTACCACTCCACTACTTACAGAATTTGAGGAACAGCAAGCAATTTGCAAAACACAGTTTACAACAAGAAAAAGCAAGAATAATAGAATCATTTAGGTTAGAAAAGATCTCTAAGATAATTGAGTCAAACAATTAGCCCAGCACTGTTAGGATCACCACTAAACCATGTCCCTAAGTGTCACACTTACATGACTTTTAAACACTTCCAGGCACGGTGACTCAACCACTTCTTGGGCAGCCTGTTCCAATGCTTGACTAGCCTTTCAGTGATGGTGCTTTTCCTAATATCCAACCTAAACCTCCCTTGCCACAACTTGAGGCTGTTTCCTCTCATCCTATCACTTGATAAGTGGAAAAAGAAACTGACACCCATGTCACTACAACCTCCTCTCAGGTATTTGTAGAATGACAAGGTCTCCCTTCAGTTTTCTCTTGTCCAAACCACCCCAGTTCCCTCAGCTACCTAAGGCAGACAGATGCCAACCACACAAATACCTTTGATAGCAAGTGGATTGCTTGAGTTTTAAAGCATTCTGGCATCCAGCACACAAACTGCTTCATTACTGCCCAGCAGCAGACAGACAAGATCCTACATTAATGAATGCATTAGGCAGCTGAAGCAACACACACAGGACAGAACTTTCCAAGGTCTGAGGCCTGACCACAGCCAAGCTTAGACTGCCTATTCTACAGCTGGCCTTCAGGAAGCTTAGACCAACAAATGTCACAGGCAAGGGGAGCCAACAAGGAAGCTTTTATTATGCTACAGCATCAAAAGACACTCTTTCACTTACCCAAGAGCACATTACAATGTGCACCCAACATAACAATGGAAACTGAACATAGCTTCTTAATAAAGGAGTACCTTGGAGAAGGGAGGAAAATTGTAGGAAAGTACTCCTCTAGGCTACAGCTTTTCAGTCAGGCCATAAGAAAGCAGGAGAGGAATTCAGAAGAACACCAGTCTGAGTGTTTGGCTCTCAGAAGTTCTGAAAGAATAAACTCATCTATGACCATGAAAACTAGTTTTCTACTAATTGAAGTCATAAGTTCACCCACACAACAGCCACACTCTTCTTCAGACTGTTACCCCAATATCGAGCCAGAAGCAAAATGCTCTGCAGGTGGCTTGCACAGCTGACTGGTTTCTGAAAATACAGAGGCAAATTATCAGTCTCTTCTGCAGGCTCTCCTTGTGTTCAGACTTCATTCTAAAATGTGTAAGATTTTTATGCTGGAGCTCTCTCAGACTCTGAGAGGTTTGACTGACCTTGGAAACAGGCTGCAGTACTAGAGAGATGAAGCAGAAACCGTGCTTCGCTTCCTTAGAAAGCAATAATAAAAAGATGCACACACAGAAGCTGCAAAGTTTAAAGCAGTGCCAACCACCCAGTTCAATAAACCTAGTCCCTTCCCAGCTGAACAACAAACAAGACCAATTATGATAAATAAAAAAGACAGATGTTTATATCGTAAACATCTCAGTAGTTCAAATAAATTGAAGAGAGGAGTAACAATTTTTTCATCGACATGAATGAAATGTGACCAAAAACCCTTAAACTCCTTTTTTTATTCTTAAGCAATCAGGACAAAATAACTTAATGAATAACTGGAACAGCCAAGAGAGCAAAAACATAGAACTATCATTTTCTTAGACGCCAGCTGTGATTTAAGTGATCTCCTTTGGTAGTTATTTCCCATGTAAAACATTCTTCTTTTAGTCATAGCCTATTCAGAAGAGATGTTCCATTCACTTTGTCACTACTCTCAATATACTCTGTAAGAAACCCTGTGACCCCAAATAAGCAGAAGAGACCAATGAATGAAAAGGCCTTCAGCAAAATGAAGGGGAGGCGGAGAAGAGAAGATGCTTTCAGATTAAGTTTAAATGCCTCTGTATAACAGTCCTGAACAAAACAAGCTATGATTCCAACAGTTTGCTGCATACAAAACAGCAATTTAAGCTGTTTGGCTCAAAAAAATCCACACAGTCCCCCACAAAAAAACCCTACAGCATTAGTTTAATGAGAACTTACTTCATGAAAATTCATACTAGGATTACAAAACTCCTAGTGCAAATATATGTACCAGTGTAGAATATAACACTGTCCATTACACTATCGACCAAAGAGAGTAGAAAAACTGCTAACAATACTTTAGGCATTACAGACTGATGAAGACCATACATCTGAGGTTTCAGAATTGACATCTATTCAGTCAGCTTTTTTTCCTTGAGGGGGTAACTGGGGAAAGACTTGCTGCAGACAGAAGCTGGAGCAACATGGCCTTCTGAAACCTATCCAGAATTAAATCAACGTAACATTCTTCTGCTTGAGCTCCTGAAATTTCACTTTGATTTGCTACTCAACAGACACCCTAACCAAACTGATTCCATGGGTGCAAAGCATCTTATCTATGGTGAAACACCCATTGAAAGTCAGAAACTGGTCAACATGTGAACACAACGTCACAAAAGAAATCATTCTTCACAAATGTCAAGGAAGAATCCACAGAGGAGCTTCTCAACTTGATAATATGAATGCCATATCCTATTTTATCAAGTTACTTATGTCTGTAACTCAGGAAAAAAAGAGTACTGTTTGAAGTTGACCACAGATTAGGGTCCAGGTACTCCTGCTTACTTTCTCCAATCAGCTTTAATTCAAAGCAATTATATGTATCCATTTCTTCCCTTAGGTTACAAAATTACTTATAGAAAGCAGAAACAACTGCAGCCAAAAACAGAAGGGAGAAGGGTGCTCTCATGATTTCTCAGGGAAGCTTTTATGAATTCCCTTAACTCTTCTCTGTAATCATCTTTCAATATATATTGACAGTATAGCTGTTACTTATTTTCATTTGGTTTGTTTTAATCTGGACAATGTAAAAACAACACCAAAATCAAAAATAAAACACACAGGTTTTTTTCAGTAAGATCTGATCAAGATACAGGCACTAGCAGAATAGAAATTAAGCACTGTGAAGTGACCCCATCAATCTGTTTTCTTATCTTTACATGAATGGAAGGTTTAGAAGACCTGTCACAAGGACAACCCACTCCCACTTGATTCATTTTTGATCAGAAGTCTACTAAAGATTTTTCTTCTTCATAAGTGCCCAGTACATCCCCTGAAGTTTCATGATGATTTATGTATGCAGAGCTTTTCTCTAAGAGAAATGTTGATTCTGGTACTAAACTTTCACAAGACCCATCTAAGTAGATGCCTACATAGTGCAAAAAGCTGCAAGTGGTAATTTGTAATAAACTGAAATATAAACTACATGGCTAGAGACACTACAGTGTACTGAGTGACAATACTCAGTGAGCCTCCCTGCAACCCTCCAGTCTCTGCCAAGGACATCTGTAAAGGCAAGAAGATTAGCAGCTTTTGAAGGACTACCTACTCAAGGCTGTGTTTACAAAGAGGGAGACAAAGATGTGAGCTTCAGTGATTTCTTAGTGCTTTGTGCCTACAAATATTGACTTCTTTTAACTTTCCATCACCTCCTCAAGTGAGTATTTTTCAAAACTTCTGGACAACAAACACAATCACTCTGGGCAATGAAGGAAGTAAGTAAGAGACTGAAGACATTTTCCATAAGAATATGTGTGCCAACTAGCCATACATGCTTGTAAACCCTTACACCTATTTCTCACAGCACACTCCAAAGACCTACAAGAAGTGGCAGTTATGAATTAATCTCATTGTGAATCTTAGGTGAATATTGGAACACAAGTGCTTGGAAAAATGGTGCTCTACTACTAAAAAAGCAAATATCACTGTTGTCAACAGTATGCTTTGAATCAAGGAATAAAAAACTTTGCCAACTACCAGATACCTAAATTTGTCTAGCAAATACACAATTCAGAAAGGTACAATATCTACACAAGCTGAAAAGATGGCTGGTACCTACCTACAGAACTATGACGTAGAATTAATCTTTAGAAAAGGTTCAGAATCAAGTCTTGCTCTCAGCCCTGGATTACTTGCTGCTGCCTGACCTTCTTGGTTTACTGTTTTGCTCTGCCCCCAAAAGCAGCACATTTAGAGCATACTGTAGTCAAGGTAATAATCATGGCTTTAATTCAACTGTCCATGCAATGTTCCTGCTCACTGAACCATTCTGCACCCAACAGGGATCCAGTAACCCAAGAACAGATCATTGCCCTTGTAAGCTGCTGTGTAAGACCACAAACCATCAGAACAATGCCTGTATATGACTGCATTATGAATTATACACTACAGGACTACAAAGCAGCAACAGGTGACTTCCAAAAAGCCATTTATGGCTCTGACCAAAACAGCAGCACAGTGGATACAACTGACGATAGCCATGCAATTTTCCTTGCCATGACACTCTGCTCCACATACTGATCTACTTGTGGCATCCTACTTCACATGTGAAGAAAAACAAGATGTACAGCAAAACCAATTATTTTTCTGTTAGAAGTTGTTAGTATTGATTTGACAGGCTTAATGATTTGGCAGAAATACAACTTAAGATTCCAAGGCCATATATCATACCTAATGCTCACCTAAAAAAAAGGTCCTAGTCACCAATGCAAACTTTCTCAGGATCTTAAAGTAATTATTAATGACAATCTCAAGGGCACAGCCACTCTCCCTGTCACAGAGTTTGGATAAGATGCATCTGATGACAGCTGCTTGCTTTTTCCCCCACCTCACCTCATCAGTTTTCTCTCTGGTTCAGTGAATGAAGACAGACAATTAACATGGATTATTTCAAAGAACTATGAAGCAGGTCATTCTGATAACTGAAGAGCTGGGAACAAGCTGGAACAGCTGGAAACAGCAGCCTCCTAACCCAGATCTGTCTGATCAAACTGTTTGGTCACAGCAATTACAACAATAAAGCTGAAGGCAGTAGGACTTCTTTTGCCTTCTCTTTTTTAAGTATCTGCAAGAAATGTCCAGCTTTTAGAATCATTTCCATATAATTATGGCTATTAGAAAAACACAATGGGAAATACCAAATTTTAGACAGTTTGCAAACTCAACAAAGAGCATTACAAGCACAAAACATCCTAGACACATGGGTTGCTGGGCTACCCATGTAGCACATCCAGTACCTTTTGGGTTTTCTTTTTTTACATTGTGGGAGCAGCTACACTCTGACAAAACACAAAGGAGTTGCTCTCTCTCAGGTACACAGCCACTTGGTACAACTCAAACTCTGGGGAGCAACATCATTTATGAGCCTGTGCACATTCACAAATACAAGCAACCTTCTCCTGAGAACTTCACAAGGAAGTAGAGTTGCTACAAACATTCAAACACAGGACAATTTTTTATACCATTTCAGTTCTTATTACTGACATCCTCTTTTTAAGAACTATAGGATAACCCACTTACATTGGCAACTTTGAATTAATCTGGACAGTTTAAAATAAAAGTGAGAAGTCTAAGCTTTTGAATAACAGGTTCAGAAGAAAAGAACTAACTATTGAAAAAGTTATAAAAGTTTTATTACCACTTTTCATAATGGATATTACCCATTCTAGTATTTATTTATCTAGAGACAAATCCGTCAAGCAAGACAAGTTTGAAATTTTTTTTAAAGAAAATCACTGGAAGTTTTCATTAGTCAATCTCATTTTGGCTGATGAGATTAAATCAGCTGTAACTAAGGCTCTTTTATGAATGTATAGGCAGAACAGAAGGTAGCCAGTATTGCTCACCAGGCCAAATGCACCAGAGGCACAGCCAGCTGGGCCAGTCAGGCACTGTGAAATGGGATTTCCTGAGAGCCACTCTTCCACTGAGGTGTCTGTACTACAGCTTTTGTCAGGATAGAAGCAATTACACTTTTTCGTCTATTACCCAAGCCTTTACTAAAACCAGCAAATATCAATGTATATTGACCACTTCTGCTGTACACCAAGTTCAAACTTTTCCATTGTCCTGGTTTTATCTGGGATAGAGTTAATTTCTTCCCAGTAGCTGGTACAGAGCTCTGTTTTGGATTCAGTACTGGAACAATGTTGATAACACACTGATGTTTTGTTTGTTGCTAAGTTGTGCTTATCCTAAGTCAAGGACTGTGTCTCATGCTCTGCCAGTGAGGAAGCACACAAAAAGCTGAGAGGGAGTATAGCTGGGACAGGTGATCCAAACTGGCCAAAAGGATTCCACACTATAAAAACCTAATGCACAGAACATAAACTGAGGGAGTTACCCAGAAGGGGCTGATCAGTGTGTGGGGAAAGGGTCTGGCATTAATCAGTGGGTGGTGAGCAATTGTGTTGTGCATCACTCAGGCTTTTCTTTATATTATCATTATAATTTTTACTATTATAATTATATTTTACTTTGCTTGAATTACCAAATTTTTCTTATCTCGACCTACAAGTTTTACTTTTGATTTTTCTTCCCATTTCACTGGGGCCAGGGGTGAAGGGGTGGAAAACAAGAAGCTGTGTAGTGCTTAGTTACTACCTGGGGTTAAACCACAGCATCTATGAGGAAAATGCTCCATAATTTGAATCAATTTTTGATTTGGGGCAAAAAGCAACAACATAAATTTTACTGGTATATGTGCTCAAGTAGTGAGGCAAAAGGAAGGTAATATCACAGAATATTATGACTTAAAAGGGTCATTGAGTCCAACTCTTTAAGTGAATGGCTCAGACAGGGACTGAATTCACAACCTTGGCCTTATTAGCACCATTCTCCAACCAACTGAGCTACTCTCATACAATATACTGCAGTCCACATAACATGAGGAAAAAGGAACGAAAGCATGGGATGGAAGATCACTAATATGGAATAGCAGGAATCTCTCAGTCCATCCCTGAAACAAAGTGTGTGCACCGAACTTATTCTTCAACTGCTACTATCTTTATCCTCAAGAAACCATCTCCCCGTTTCCTGAGAGTTGGCAGAGGGAGCCCATTTCTCCATTTGGGATCCCACTTTGAGATCAAACCTCTCCCATCTCAATTCTTCAGTTAATAAATTAATCTTATTCTGTCATCTTAAAACACTTAGAGACCTACTGTCCTATCAGCGACTTGAACAACAACTATAACCCCTCGGTTTGGGAGACTTAAAACTGCTGGAAATTATATAGAGTGTGCTATAAATTATCATGGTCCAGCTGCACCTCCTGTGTAGTACGCTAAAAAGTGAGTAATGCGACAGAGATCCTAGGCGACAAAGCTGGATGTCCCACAGCTTTCGGTTTTGTGCTAGAAACTTAACACAAGTCAATTCAAGCACAAAGCATAGTCCTTGAAGTTTTCACCACTTAGAACTAAATAAGTAAACTATCTACACCGTCAACAAGTAGGAAATGCTTTATAACGCTTGGCAATTTCCACGACGATTTGAAAGGCGTTTCCACCACCACCAACTTCCACTTTGTTCTCCAAGCGGTTTAATGAGTACCACAGTGATCGTTCAGACAGCGATATGCCCTGGTACAGGAAGCAAATTCCAGCTTGAAGTCCATGTAGTTCATAGTAGTAAAAGGGTCTTTATCATCTTACTGTCACGTCCAGAGCCTCTATCCTGCCCTAAGAGTATCTGCTTGCTAGCGAAAGAGCTCGTCAGGGTCGGAATTCGTGCAAGACCCTGCTGCCGCGAGCCCCGCTCCTGCACAAGAGCCCACGGCCGCCCGTGACCCGGCCGGCAGACCCGCATCCATCCCCCTGGCCCCAGGCTCTGCCGGGCACGGCCTCACCGGCCCCGCCGCCGGCTCCTTTACCTGGTGAAGAACTCGGCGAAGCTGCTGCCGGCGCCGGCGATGCCCACCCGGTGCCGGGCCCTCTCCGCGGGCTCCTGCGGCGGCGGGGCCGGCTCGGCGGGCGCGGTCCCTCCGTGGGGCAGGTGCTCCGGGGCGCTGCGGCGGCGGCTCACCTCGTACGTGTTGCGGGAGTTCAGGTTCACGTCCGTGAAGCCGAGGGACGCCGGGGGCAGGGCAGCGGGCTCTGCCCGGTCCCAGCAGGTCCGCGCGGCGGGGGCGGCGAGCACCCGGCTGCCGGCGTCGCCCCCCGGGCTGCGGGGCGGCGAGGGACTCTCGGCCGCCGCCCCCCCGCGCCGCTCCGCCTCGCTCCGCAGCCGGCAGCTCCTCAGCGGCTCTTCCAAGGCGGTTCCCAAGGGGACGCCTCCCGCCGGGCAGGAGAGGAAGCCCCCGTTCTGCAGTTTCGCTTCCTCCTCCTCCGGCCCCGGCTCATCCCGTCTTGCCCGAGGGGGTGGCGGCGGCGGCTCCTGCGGCGGCAGCAGGAAGCCGACGTCCCCGTTGGTCATCCTCCCGCAGGGGCCCACGGCGCAGGCGGCTCCGTTCGCGGGCTTCTCCGGGCAGCGCTTCCCACTCGCCGCCGCGGCGGGGCCGAGCGCCGCCAGGTACCGCTGCAGCAGCCGCTCCTGCCCCGGCCCGCCGCTCCGCCGGCTCGAGCCCCGGCTCCCATCCCGCTCCCCGTCCTCCTCCTCCTCCGCCGCCTCTTCCTCCGCCGCCTCCTGCCGGCCCGCGGGAAACACGGCTGCGCCGCCCGGAGCTCCGGCATCGTCCGGCCCCACCATTTGCCGCCGCGGAGCCCCGGGGGCGCGGCGGGGGCCGGGGCGCGCGCGCCTTCCTCCGCACCGGCGGCGCCGCGAGCGCTGGCAGCCGGCGCCGCTCCGCGCGTCGGGCAGCGGCCTCGGCGGGGGGCGGGCGGGCCCGGCACACGCAGGCGCGCGGCGCCGGCGGCGGCCCTTCCCCCCGGAAAGTCACCATAGAGAGGCCGGGCAGGAAGCGCCCGCCCGCTCGCCCTCCCGGCAGGGCCGCACCCGGAACCATAGAGATGCCACCCAGACGGGCCCTCGCCCGCCAGGGGCGCTGTGGAGGCCGCGCCGCGCCCCCGGTACCGTGTTCTGCCTAGGGGCTGGCAGCATGGACCGCGTTCCGCCCATGTGCCGCGGCTGCGGAAAGCCCAGCCCGGCCGCCTCATCCCTCCGTCCCTGCCCCAGAGCCGCCCGGGCTGGGATTGAGCGAACTGTCCCGGCTGCACACGCACTGCACACAGGCAGGCTCCGAGCGGCGCGGCGGAGGGCCCGGGGAGCCCCGGCACCGCTGCCCCCGCGGCGGCCGAGCTGTGGCACGAGGGACGGGCAGGGCAGGGCAGCATCGCTTTTTGGAGGAGATGGGACCTACCTGAGCTCTGGGGGAAACGGGACGGGGAGAAAAGGGAAATGACATCGGCACTTCGAAATCCTGGGGTGAATCCTCTCCTGAGCAAGGGATGGGATATCACAACTCCTCCGGTTAACGCTGGAGAGGCGGATGGAGGGCATTTACAGGTCCCATCAGCTCTGTTTCCCGCCACATTTCTCAGAGAAAAACCAAATTATTACAGTCCCTTCGGCCCGGCAGGAGAGCAAGGCCACAAATCAAAAAAGAGGTAAAGAGACTTCAAGTGCCCAATAAATATTTCCAGGATCGCCTATCCTTCGAATATGACATCTGAACTGCTTGTGAGAACACTTTGTATGCTACTTTGGTCAAAAGAAACCATTAACAAAGATGAACTAATTAAGCTTTTTTTGTTAGCTAAAGCTTTCTAATTAAGGTTTTGCTGTAACTAAGATGGTAGGCTTTTTGTTCTCCACCGTGATTTGGGTCATCTCAGACACATGGAGACTGATCACTCTGCCTGCTGAGTGAACATACATCCTAGGTGGTACAGAGGCTCTCTTGCTTTTACCAGTGAGAAATTCAGGTTTAAGGAAACACTCAGATCCAGAGAGTGTCTGTGATCATTCTCAACAGTGTTCATTGTTTACCTGGGATGCTCTATGGCAGTGTCACCCTTGAACAGACCCTTAGTGATTTCATTAACGCAGCAGCAGCAGAGCATTCCTAGATGTTAAACAAGCTGAGTGAAATGGAGACTGGCCTGAGGGTGTGACACAGGGCTGGGTTGTGCTGCACCAATTTCAGTCAGTGCAGCAGGGCAGCTGGTAATTGTGCCAGGGCTTCCAAAGGATAGCATATTGTGTTGCACAAAATAAGACCATTTGGTTCATTGGATTTGCATTGATTTCCACCTCCAGGACTGCTGTGGTTTAATCCCAGACAGCAGCGAAGGCCCACACACCCATTCACTCAATCTCCCCGTGGGATGGGGGGGTGTAAAAATAAGGAAATCCACAGGTTGAGATAAAGACAGACAGTTTAACAGGTAAAGCAAAAGCTGTGCACACAAGCAAAACAAAGCAGGGAATTAATTCAGCAGTTCCCATCATCAGGCAAATGTTCAGCCAGTTCAGCTCAGTCTGATTTGAATGAGTAAGGATGGATGAGCAGGTAGTTTGCAAAATGTTGTGTGCAATTCACAGAGAAGAAGTGGGACTAAATAGCAGATTATGAATGAGAAACTGTAATTTATAATTTGTTCCCAAAGACTGAGAAAAAACAGTAGTCTGTAAAAAAACCCGAACAACAAACTGTGTAACTAATAAGCCAATGCCCACCACTAACTTCTCATTTACAAAGGGCAACATAACAAGGATTCAAATATTAGTCTAACTCTTGTGCAATCAATGCTGCTAACTGAAATACCCACTGTAACAGGTACACCATAACCAATACACAGCTGATGGTTTCTCAGAGCTGTTTCATTACTTCTGTAATTAAAACATGGAATGGCTTCCTCAAATCAATGTATAGGAAGAGCTGTTCCCTAGGGCTCCCAAAACCTCAGATGTTCTTCTATTTACAATATAGTTGTGATCTCTGGCAGTTTACTCCCAAGGCTTTCACTCCTTTGGAAAGAACATCTTGCAGCCCACTAATAGCAGTTTGCATGTTTAATACAAAGCCCTCTGGACAAGATCTCATCGCAGAGTGTAACTAACAATTCATTTAGTTGTTTGGCAGACTCCTGCACACTGAAAGCTTCTCCTTGGCACACTCCCAGTCCTTCTGCAGTCCTAGAATTAAATTACACTGCCTGTGGATCAAACACTCTGTATACCTGTATTAAGGCAGTTCAGTCTGTATTACTTTGCTTGAGTATGTTTATGCTTGTGGTGGTTCAAACAGTGCCAAAAACAGTGCTATAGGCTAAGCTGTAGTTGTCATTGCTCTGTTAGGCACCAGGAACCTTTCCAGATTATTAACAGTCACTGGAAGACTCTCTCTCCTTCCATGTAACCTCCGTGTTTCCCACTGTCAGACAGGGCAAATTAGATTATATACCTATATATAGACTTCTGTTTCCTTCTGGCTATCACCATCAAAATACAGAAAAGCCAAAGACTCCAATGTATCCAAATGTTCCTGGTTTAAATATCATTAAATCCATATGGACAGAGAGTTACCTAGAAATCACCCTTATCTGAAACCAGGTTAAAATAGAAACAAAAAGAAATATTTATTACCACATCCAAAACAGATTTGTTATAACACAGATTCTTAACAGTGTAGAAGATACTAATGAAAGAAATTTAAAATCCACTTCTGTTATGATCCAAAACTCTTTTGCTTTTCCCTTTCTATCCAGTTAACCAATTAGACACTTACTTACCTGATCCACAGTCTCTGTCCATGTCTGCCAGAAACCTCATGATGTGTTCACAGACTTCAAGTTTTCTCTTCCTTTTTGTACAAATTCACCCCTTGAGATGCACAAAAATGGGCAGAGAACAGACACAGATGAAGCAGAAGAAAAGGACAAATAAGTGTCAACAGGCAACACAGGACCTCATGTTCCTCAGCCTGAGATTGTCACTTGCTCAGGCAGTAGCTCTGTGTGGTTAGGGGAGGCATCTTTTTGGGATGAAGTGAAAAGGGGGTCACTGAATGAGGAGATGATCTGAGCCCATTTGCCCTGTCCCTGAGAACATTTTGGCCAGTTGTTCTCAACCTACCTCTTTTGGGTTTCTATAAGGGGCTTAGAGGACCAAGAACAATTATTCTCTCACATATTTCATCCACTAATTTTGAATCACATATATTCAGTCTCAACTGGTTTTGAAGGTTTTAAAAACTTTCTGGTTTTTAGGCAGGATAGCAGCATGGTAGCCTACAGCAGTACCCAATTTTTGTGAGAGTTCATTGAACTGCAGAGATTTTACTTTGCACTTTTCCTACCAACATATATGGTCACGTGCAATGACAGTGTTTACTTTTCTAACATCAATATATTGTTGATAAACATTTGTTAGTTCTCCCCTATGGTGATTACAACAAATTCCTGTCTTGGTCTTGTGCTGTTTGCTTACTGTGTCATTAATACAGATAAAATCACTTCTATGGCTGATAAAGCAAAAGCAGGAAGAAAAGTAATACATGGGAATTATTATTTTAATATTTTTTTTGCCAAGTCATATTTGATTTTTATTCTGTAATAAAATTTTAAATAATGTTGTAATACACATTGGGAGCTATGAGAAGAGGAGTCTGTCTTTTCATTCTCCAAAAACTTCCTCTTCATAAGGTAAGTTCACATTAAATATTTAGGAATAATCTAGTTGATCTAATTTTAATTTTCCCTGAACCTACAGATGCTATGTATGAATATACAGCATGACTCTAAAATGTTGCCAAGACTGAGCATCGGGACCTGGGTGCTTTTGAATTCTGTTTGATAAATTTAGTGGCAAGAGAAGTGGTCTAAGAAAAAAAGTCCACTAAGATGAAACTTGAAAGGGTCTTTCCTCCTGAATTCAAGGGAAGTTGAAAGGGGCTTGGGACTATTTGCAGATGAAAACTTTTAATTGGATTTTATTATAAATTATTTTCTTGAGATATGACCAGCATAGAAGTTTTCAAACCTTTCATAGAAAGTTGAAGAAATTATTACAGAATGTACAAGAGCAAATGAGTGAACAGTTTTTAGTGACAATATTACTATGAATTCGTCTTATGGATGAAAAATTACCTAATTTTTTTTTGCCATGCTTTTTTGACATTACTGTCCTAGCAATTTTGTTGGTTTCACAGCACATGAAGCTGGAAGATACAGATACAGGAATAAATAGCTGGAAGCAAGAGCTGCCTACCTCAGTTTACAAAGCACTGCTTGTGAATGTTGAACCAGGTCCGAAATAATAGCAAAAAGGAGTTTATCCTTAAAAGAACAAGTCTCCCTTATCTTGGGCAAACAGAATAAGAGGGAGTGGTTGGAAAGTTGGAAAGGGTAAGGTTCAATTTACTGAAGTGTGTTTAAGCTGCACTTAACTGGCAGACAATCCCTCAGGAAATGCTGCAGCCAGGCACAGCCAGTAGGAGTAGGGCTAATCACAGGCAGTGCAAAAGGGAAGAAACTTTTAAAGTGTATTATTTATTAAGGACATTTGTTTATTATATTTGCTGAGAAATGTTTGTCTATTTGTACAAACCAATATGCCACATTTGGCATCATGGATGGACAGGAATGAGGGAAATGAGAAAAAAAAAAGGCGTATATTTACTACACAGAAATATCACCTTCTAATTATGCAGTGTTGCATCCTACACATAGCCTGAGCTATTTTCCAGACAGCACTGAGGGTCTGTGTTGCTGAATTATTCCATAAAGTTTTTCATGTAATTCTTATCAGTGAAGAATCCCAATCCAAAACTGCTGTTAATGGAGCTATTAGATGATGGCTGTGGCTGAACAGTGTGACAGTGGAACACTTCTCATTTTTCAGTTCCAAGGGCATTATGTACATTATACTTATTTCATCCTGACTCAGTCTTAAGAACCAATCATACACACTGCCTCCATTTCTCTGTGTAAGTGTTTCCATAGATGGAGCATCAAGGAAGAACTGAAAGAGACCTGTTCCCAGTCTAAACAGGGCTGTTTCCAGGAAAGCACCTATCATGCAGTCAAGCTATAGCCAGTGCACCTGATATTTGGCATGTTCTACCACAGGAAAGATGCATATACTGCAAACAAGGGCTTTTGTTTATCTGGTTTTTATTCAAAGACAAATTTGCTCGGCCCTTGCTGGAGAAGGAACAGGGAGCACTAGGTGGCAAGGTGTGTGAGCTGTTGGAACTTCTGGGGCAAAGATTGTAACCAAGGACTCCTTCAGGATGGGTTTGTTTCTGACCAGGGATAATTACCAAGTAGTTATTTTTATCATTGTCTTTACTGTGAGCATTTTCTGTGGCCTTTATCAGCATGAAGCCTGGGGAAACCCAGATTAATTTGCATATTAAGAACAAGAACTTGAATCTGAATCAATTTCCACAGTGGTAAGTGTAGGCTGTGGAACCTTATCTGTTGTGCCTGTAAGTCTGTAAGTATCCTTGAGCATCAATGCCCAGTTACTTTACATGCTGTGGTCCAGCCACCAGCTTGCAGTAAGTGGGTAAATTAGGCTTGCCAGTATGGGCTCATACCCTAACTTAGGTAAGAGAAAATTTGTGCTGTCAAGTGAGTGAGAGGAATCCAAAGATTGCTCTAAAATGTCTGTTGGATAGATTCTAGGGATGTGAAATCTTCAGAGAAAGAAGAGTAAATATAGGGCTGTGACCCTTCAAAGGGATTTTATCTGCCTCCTGGCATCACTTCTGCCTTGCTTATTTTCTCTGTACTGAACCACTGCTAATGCTCAAACACAGGCTTTCCAAGCACCAAGCCTTACTGGGGCAGTGGCAGGATCTTGCCTTCAGGAAGCAATTGTGCTCCACACTCATGCAGTGTGACTGTGCAGTCCAAGCTGTTCTGGCATGGGCTGTGTGCACCCTTGTAACAAGATGAGAGACTGAAATGCTCCTTATGAAACACTGGAATTCAGCCTATCAAATATCACATCTCCCAGGTGCTAGAAAGCTTGCCAGCTTGCCCATAGGCTCTGTTTCACTAAATCTCTGAAATAAATGAACACAAAACAAAACACAGTGTTATGGCTGTCTGAAATTCTGACCACATACCAAAAATTGACACCACTTCCCAAAGTTTGTTATAATAATCCTCCTCCATTTGGACAAGATCTCAAAATTGAATTAACTAATTAATTAACCACTTTGGTATTACATTCATTTGACAAAGCAGAAATGCTGACACTGGATCAATGTGGCTGCAGCCTCCAGTCACTGCCTGTATGAGCACACACAGCATCAGTGACATTGGCACTAACCCTGCACCCAGCTCCCAGGCACAGAGCAGACCCTGCCATTCCCACCAGCCAGCTGTGGCACCACAGCACAGGTCATGGCAAAGGCAGTGCCCTTCCAGGAGGCACCTTGAGGCTTGGGTTGAATTATCAAATCCTGTTTGAGCACTGAATTTTAACCTGCCTCAGTTGTCCAGCCAGCATGTCAGTGAGCTAGACTGAGGAATGAGCTCCAAATGCAGTCATAGTAAACTGTTAAAGGCTCAATTTCTGAATCAGGGCTCCTTTTAATCATATGTGCTATAAAACATGTGAGCTCTTAGTCTAGAATGAGGTAATTTTATAAGGGAGAAAAGGAGAAAGAAAGAAAGAAAGGGGAAGGAGAAGGAAACTGATTTTGGTTTCTTATATAAATCTCTTCTTGGAAGAAGAGAGATTTTAAATGCAGTGATTGCATTTAAAATACATACAGTGTCAAGCCATTATGTACATATTGTAATATGTCTTACATATATGGAACAAGTTCACAAATTTTCTGAAGTCACAAGAGGCTGATTTACCCATTCCATCAGTATTTTTCAGTTATTTTGCCCAGAGCTTTCCTGTTCTATCTCAAGTAAGATAAATTCAAGAAATAGTTAAAATCAAAGCTTACAGCATTTGCAACTCACCTCACACACTTATTTTCACACGGTGTTGTGTTTTCCCCTGTGTTTTTCTTTCCTTCCTCTCCCATGAGCTTACACTTCACTCCTTCCAACCCAATACAGGAATAAAAGCAGGGCAATGCTTCTATTTCTGTCTTTGCCACTGACTCACTGTACAGTTTCTTAAGCATTTACATTTTCCACTTGGATCCTCTGGTATCTAAGAAAATGAATGTGTCTGTTGATGTTTTCTTCATGGTAAGAGCACTCACAATGTCTCTGTGCAGATTCTATTGCATTTAGTAAGGCTTGAGTCCACACTACAACCTTCCTATCAGTGAGGATATTAGTAAGGGTTCTGACTTGAGCCTAGATGCCTACTTTAATTACAACAATCAGAAATGTATCTTTTGAGATTGGTCAGTCAGATTTTACTTCAAAAGCCACAAAATTTCACAGATATGCACACAAAACAGCATCAGCATATACACTCTCCTTTATAATGCATGCTAAAAAGGAGCCAGAGATATTCACAGAGCATAATGTGATCCTGGGAACAGGAGATACACAGAGTTATTTTATTATGGAGAATGCTGGCTACCTTGTGCTACAGAGCCCTGCAGCACTTCTGTCTGCTGAATATGCAAAAGCATTGCTCTTTCCTTTTCAGTGCTGTATTGCCTTAGGTCCAGCTACTGTCCCACTTACAATCCTTCACAAATATATTCTGTCCTTTGGGGTCATTTTATTGATTGCTACATAAAAGTAAATGTATCAAGCCAAATTAGCAAGTGTAGATAAATCTTACAAACTAAGCTTTAGTCCTTACTATTGGAATGAACAGATCAGAGACCTACTTGGTTTGCAGATGTTGGCAAAAGTCACGTATGTGGAACTACAGATGGTTCCAAATAAGACAAAAGTGGAGTTGGCTCTTATATGCCAGCCTGTGTTATTTTTACAGCTCCTACTGCTTTAACAGAGTATATATTTAATTAGAGAAGATTCTCCAGCAGTTGTTTGAATTATGAGTTAGTCTTACGGATAAATGCATTAATAAGAAATGTATTCCAATTTTCAGTATCATAGGAGGAGCAACACAGTGGGCTGCTAAATGAAGACTGTGATGTCCAAGGCACAAAGAAAAACAGGACCAAGTGTTAACAATCTGTTATGAAATGGTACAATCCAACTAGTTGAGCTTAAATATGCTGATTTTTTTTTACAGGATAAGCTGCCAGCTACGCTGTTCAAGGTCTATTTTAAAAATTTCCACTCTCTCTACTAATTATCAGAAATATCATAAGAATACAATGGAAATCAGATACTGCTTGAAAATTATTTGTATTGGAACTAGTGACTGGAGTAGTTTAAATTGCTACATAAAAGTAGCAGAGGCAAAGAAATAAAAAAATACCTAATGTAAAAATAAATACCTGCTTCCCATGTCAATTAATTGCATTAATTTATATTTTCTATTCTTGTCCTAATCTCTTTTTTCTTATGACAGGATAACCATGCAAATTCTAAGAAAATGAAGGATTATACCCTATTTGCATGAGGATACTTTATTGAATGTAGGCTGTAAATATGTGCGGCAATTATATACATTTATATGACAACATGCATATTATTATAATAATAAATAGAAGAGTGTTTAAATACACCTTTGGCTGAAAAATAAAGAGGCAGGGTTTGGATGCTGTGAACAACTTATTGCCAAAATGCAGCAGATTCAAACTAGAGATCTTAGGTTTCTGTGCTTTTGGTTTCATTGCATAAAATTCCAAACCAAAAACTAAACAGCACAATACTATTTTGGTGAAAACAGATTCTGACAGCCAGATCTGAGCGCATTCCCAGTGGATGTAAACCGACACGAAGTGGCACCCTGCTCTCTAACCAAGCTGAGATGTGATCGCGGTCTCCAAAAGGAGACGCTCGGAGAGCGCCGGGTCCTGCCTCGCCCCGGACACTTGGACAAGTACAGGCTGGGACTGGCGGAGGGCTCTTCCCAGGGCGATGCTGTGGGGAAAGCTCCCCCCGCGCGCTTGGGAAGAGCGCTCCATCCCTTCCCAGGCGGCCCCCGCTCGGTCCGGCAGCGCGGGGGCCTCGGGCACCGGCTCGGCCCGGAGCTGCTGCCGCCGCTCGGTCGCGGCGCTGCGGGCGGAACGCGCGGCTGCCCCGGCCCCGGCCCGGCCCCGCTCCGCCGCCGAGGGGCCGCCGCCGCCCGGAGCCCGCGCGGGGCCGCGGCGGGACAGCCCCTCCCTCGGGCCCCGGGAGCGGCGGCGGCGAGCCGGGAGGCGGGAGGCGAGGCCCCGGCAGCCGGCGGGTGAGTAGCCCGGGACAGCCCGGGCCGCCGCGGGGCGCACCGAGGGCGGTGGGCAGAGATGCCCCCGCGGGCGGCCGCTCGGGGGGGCACAGCCGCTGCCCGGGGGGGGTCCCGCCGCCGCCTCGGGCGCTGTCCCGCCGGCAGGAGCGGCCGGGGGGGCCGGGGCAGCGCCCCCGATGGGGAGCGCGGCGCCGGGGGGCGGCCCGTGGGTGCTGCGGGCACTCACCGGGTGCCTGCTGGGCGCCCTGGTGCTGAGCACGCTGCTGGGCAATGCGCTCGTGTGCCTCGCCATCCTGCGCTTCCGCCACCTCCGCAACAAGGTCACCAACTGGTTCGTGCTGTCACTGGCCATCTCGGACCTCTGCGTGGCCCTTTTGGTGATGCCCTGGAAGGCGGTCACTGAGGTGGCTGGAGGCTCCTGGCTCTTTGGCAGCCGCTTTTGTGACACCTGGGTGGCCTTCGACATCATGTGCTCCACCGCCTCCATCCTCCACCTCTGCATCATCAGCCTGGACCGGTACTGGGCCATCGCCAGCCCCTTTCGCTATGAGCGCAGGATGACACAGCGCCTCGCTTGTGCCATGATAGCCATGGCCTGGGCTCTCTCCATCCTCATCTCCTTCATCCCCGTGCAGCTGCACTGGCATAAAGCCGAGGACAGTAGAGATCCAGGCTCCTGGCTACCTGGGACACCCCGCTGTGATGTCAGGTTGAACCGCACTTATGCCATCACCTCCTCCCTTATCAGCTTCTACATCCCCGTGGCCATAATGATCATCACCTATACCAGGATCTACAGAATTGCCCAGGCCCAGATCCGCCGCATCTCCACCCTTGAGAGAGCAGGGGGGCAGTGGCCAGCTCCTGGCAAGGAGCCCACATCCTCTTTGCGGCGTTCCTTGCACAAGGAGACCAGGGTGCTGCAGACCCTTTCTATCATAATGGGAGTCTTTGTTTGCTGCTGGCTGCCCTTCTTCCTGCTGAACTGCCTGCTGCCTTTCTGCCAGCCCAGCCTCCAGGAGGACCCTGAAGGGCAGTCACTCTGTATCGGCCAAACCACCTTCAACGTCTTTGTGTGGTTTGGTTGGGCCAACTCTTCAGTGAATCCAGTCATCTATGCTTTCAATGCAGACTTCAGGAGGGCTTTCAGCAATCTCTTGGGCTGCCGGTGCTGCTGCTGTGGCACACCTGAATCCCCTGTGGAGAGGGTCAACTTCAGCAATGAGCTGGTTTCTTATCACCGTGACACCACCTGCCAGAAGGAAGGAGCTGTCCCATCGTCAGTGCCTCCTGCTGCCACCACTGCCTGGGTGCAGCCTGTGCCCCATGCCATAAACCTCCAGGGAGAGCACAGCAGTGAGGAGATGTCTATGGAGAAGAGGGTTGTGACTTCTCAGACTCCCCTTGGCAGCAGCCCCAGCAGTTGTCAAGTGCCAGCTATTCTGCAATTGGACTGCAAGGCAAAGCCATCCCTGTAAACTGCTGCCCCCTGTACAGGGCTTGGTCAGTGTGAGGGACCCTCTTGTCTCAGAGGGAGGAGTGATCAATCACTTCTCACACACAGCCACCACACAGGGAGAGTTCTCCCTGTCTCCATGTAAGCTCCCCAGCACCAAATGTCCCATGCCAGAGGGATGGGAAAACACTGCTCTTACCACACAGGAGGCATATGGAGTCCATTCCAAAGGCACAGAACAGCCACATATTTACCTCTTCCCATGGCCACCTTCACCCCTTACTCTCACAGTCATTAGACGTCTCCCATGCATTTGTTCACCCCCATTCTACAGTCAAATTTGAGGTATATATTAAGAATAGTAAATAATTAGATCAAAGTAAAAAAAGCTCACAGTTCAGGCAGCCAATCCCTTCAGAAAGTAGAAATACAGTACGATCCACAAAATAAAGAGTGGCCAGGTCATCTCTGTCAACCCATTTCACTACTTGCAAATGTGAAGATCAACACAAGGCAGAGCAAATGGGTGTTGGATGGCTTGCAGGCAAGAGAATACTGGGAAAACTATGGTTGTTTCTATCTGTGTAGAAGGGTTCAGCAGACATTAAGGCAATACAGTGGCATCTCATTGCCCTCTGTTTCTCTGTCCACTACTTAAAGGTTCTGCTGCTGACCATTTAATAGAGTGCTCCACTCACCACCATCCTTGTCCCATTTTTTCTGTCCCTCACCTATGATGGATTGCCTTTGATTTTCAGGAAGATGATGAAGATGCAACTGTCCAGAAAGAGACATAAAGAATGCTCACAATGCAAGAGCTTTCTTGGGCATTGTCTCACAGATGGTACAAATTACACTTTTCAGAACAGTGATCTGTGCTGAAAGGACAGCAGCAGAAAAGAGACTGTCCTCCCAGTGGTCCTGCTCCCTGTGATTTTAAACCAGGTGTAGTTCTTAAATCCCTGTATGCATTTTCCCCATCATTAATTCTTATGGGAAAATATGCTCATGCTACCCTGCTCTTTTCAGGAACATGTCCTTGGGGAATACTTGGGTGTGACTGCCATCTGTTCTTGGGCTACAGAGGCAGGACAAGAGGTAATGGGCTGTAAGGGAGACCAAGGCAAGAATTTGTAAAAACTTTCTAAGAATAAGGATAATTAAGCACTGGAGTAGATTGCCTAGGTAAATTGTGACTTCTCTCTCAGTAAAATGACTGTAAGCTTCTGTCAGATATGACAGTGACAATGTTGATCCTGTCCTGGGCAGAGGCACAGAGTAATGGTCTCTTGAGATAATCTCTAGTCCTGCTTCACTATGACAATGTGTCTCCTTAAGAAGCATTGAGCTTCAGATGTGTTTGGCTGTGGGTTTTTTGCATGCAACTATCCTTAGATGTTTTATTGTAGGCAAAAAAGGTACAGATAAGAACTTTGAGATGTCATTGGTATACTTCCTTTCTTTTAGTGATTATCCAAGTTTCTGAGCATTTAACTATCATTCAGCATGCCTAGTGCCTCCTCTGGAGAGCAACCCTGAAATAAACCTGGTGTTGCCTTAAAAAAGATACAAGGTGGTTTTTTGTTTTGATTCCCATTGATTAGTTTCTAGGTGATCATATATGAACTGTACACGGATTCAGATGTTAAAGATTCTATTTATATTTTCCCCAATAAATTCCTCAATTTTCCTCAATTTCTTTCTTCTTACACAAACCAGAAATGCATAAGAATGTCAGAGTCTAACTCCTTAAAACAAACAAACAAGCAAACAAACAAACACATTTATATCTTCAAGCTCTAAGAGACATCTCATTCCATGCTCTCCACACTAAACCCATCCTGGGGAGATACTGATAAACCTGACAAGGTACTACCCTGAGGTGTGACTTCCCAGCTGCCTGCCACCCTTCTGTTTCTGTTGCACGAGCTTCAGCTGGCTCAGTCCCTCAGAGAGGGAGCTGTCCCTGCCCTCACACCTGCCAGCCCATGGGCAGGCACTCCTCTGGCAGTCGAGGCCACACATGAAATTATTATGCACAGGAGATAATTTTTTTTTTAGTATGTGTACAGTCTCATTATTAGTGATAAAAGAAGTTAATGAATGGAAGAGAAAGATTTACCTTCTCCCAAGGTTTGTCCTGCTATGAGAGCTGTCTCACCCAGGAATTAGGCTGGATTTACTATTTAGAGTGATGATGAAAATGGTGAAGGACAGAGTGGGTAGCAGAAATTAAGCAATGGATATATTTGAATAATGTTTTAAGAACAATGAAAAATGCATGGTAGCTTCCATCTATGAAACTATGTTTATTTTAAGAATGGAAAAAACTATTTGTGTCAGTGCTTGTGGTCATAGTTTAAACATGCTTCATTAATAGGTCAGATTGTACCTGAAAATAAGTGTACATTTTCCTGAAGAAAAACTCCTGGTCTTTACTGCATCTTTTTAAAGTGACAACTTGGAATTGTTTTTTGTAAGTGATGTTGGAAATAATTGTTTGTAGCTAATTGCTAATGGTTATTACTGATGTGCAGATGATACACATTACAGTAGTTTACAGTAGTAAGGTCTGCTGCAATAAGTGCAGTGTAATAATCAAGACTGCAATAAATTTCAGAAATTGCATATTATAAACTCTTTATTCTCATTTTCAGTAGCATATTACTGAAGGTACTTCATATGAAACTACACCACATAGCTATTCAGACTACATCTGCTGTTGCTGATTTAATAACATATAAATATTGGCACTCTATGTAGTTTTATTTTCCTAGACTGGGAAGCATTCTACAGATCACCCACTTCTGTGAATAGCAAATAAGCAAGACTCATTTTTCCTAATAATTTTTTGCAATGATTAACTGTGATTTCTGACTGACATTTTTCTCATGACAGGGCAAGCTCCTGTTTTAGATTACACAAGATCCAATTAATATTGTTAGGTTCAAGTGTGATAAGAAATATTAAAATTATTACAGTAAACCAAGGTTTACTTCAGCAGAAATTAAGAGGCAAAATTATTTCCTATTTACACTATTGCAGCCACTCAAAAGAAGTATCTTCAAAGCAAAATCTTGGCAGGGCTTTGTTATCTATGTACCAAATTTCTTGGTTTGGCAGGGCAAAATAAAGGTATTTTTTTAGTAAATAAAAGTAAAGGTATTTTTTTTAGGGAGTTCTATGGCTGTTCCTCAAACACACTCTCTATAACTCAGATCACCAAATCCACATATCTACTCATGGATTCAGCACAGTGTGTGTGAGGTATTTCACTGACCAAAAGCAGTTCATTTCCCTGCCTAACAGTACCACATGTACAATACCATTAACATCACAGTGACCTAAAAACAGCTTCTAAATAGCCCTGGTGTCAAAGCAGTGCAAGTTCACAGATATCTCATCAAAACACCGTTATTAGCCAGTGCCTAAATGTCTGAATCAAAACACAGTTCAGTGCAGCAAAGTACAAGGGGTGGGGTTTACACTGCACACCAAATGCCTCTCCTGTTCAAATAATTCCCACTGTCTTTCCTTCTGTCACTCTACAAAGTTCTCAACCACCTGCAGGTCTTGTTCCTTTATTATATACTTGAGATAAATACAGAACTCCTGTGGTCAGACAAAAGCTCAAGTAGCAGAGTTTATGGTTATGTGCAACTTTAGCAAATGAAGAATCCAGTGGAAATATCAATGTAAGGAAAACAAGATCATACCTCCATTGTATGTATCACACCTCTGGTTTTTTATTATCCCTCTGATTAGTATCAGATGCCTTAACATTTCAGTTAAACTTTCTGTGAGGAACAGCTGACCTAGGTTGCAGAAAGAGAAACCTGTTACACAACTCAGTTGTCAGGAGCATCTGTTGCTGCTTTGCTTTTGCCAAAATCATGCCTCTTGTGTTGGATTTCAGATGAGGCACCTACGCACACCATATTGAGCACATTTCCATCACTTGAATATCAGTAAAAATTATTTTGTGAAAAAGTCTTTAGTCCTCATAAACTGTATTTTCCCCTTAATTTGGGAGGTTGAAGCGGCTTTGTGGATATTAACCACCATCAGTCCAGTGCCCCTGGGCTCTGATGTACCTGAGTGGTTTCATCACCATGGTTATAGACTCCCACCACATAACTTTATCTCATTGAAATAGTTTGACTCACTTTCCTGAAACCTCTTGACCTTCCCACTGTAAAGCAAAGTAGGCTGCACCCTCTGGGCATGGGCTATTCCTCAGATTTCTAGTTCTCTTAAGAACCAATTTTCATTTACACCAAAGAACAGTACCAAGACTTTTTTTTCCTAGCATATTTGGCTTGAAAAAACTTACTGTAGTCTTGATCTGGTCTTGTTATTCCTTCCCAGTCCCTACTTGTGTCTAATCATTGAAGATATTTTAGAAAACCCAGGGCTTATGAATGAATTTCACATTTTTCTTATGTTAGGTAGCTACACAATAGGAAAGCTGCCAATCAGTGGAACTACTGACAGCAGTAAATGAACCCAAGATTTTTCATATGTGCATAGTAAAAAATTAATGAAGATGCTAGAGAAAATGTAGGTTTATCTTCATCCACAAGAGCAGAATTTCATTTTGAGACAGTTTTTTTTAGGTACTAAGAAGACATTAGTAAAATTTGCAGAAACTGTTGCTGGGTTCCCTTTTTTCTTTAAAGAAAAATTTCATAGCGCTTCCTGCAGTTCAACATTTTAAAAGATTTTTAACTAATTAAATTAATCTTCACTCCCACCCCCAGTGAGAACACATCACTCTATTTTACTCTTTTCATATTTAAATCTGAACTGGCTGAATGGAGTCTGTATACACTATTTCATGGGCTCACATCTGCTGATGACTTCTGCATGAAACGTGAGCAAGTTGTCTGAGCTTCTGTTACAGTCAGGGGAAATCTCGGCCAAATAGTCAAATGTGTCTGGAGCAATTTCCTGAATCAAGTGAAGGTACCTTCTTCAGGCTGAGAGGAAAACCTGGCTAGACTGACTAGCTGATGGGGGAAAAGCCAGGCATGCAGGATAGTGAGAAAAAGGGAGTAACAAGTTCCAATGAGCAAACAAAGTAGTTGTAACTTTTTGCTGTTGGTAACAAAGCTGAACCAGTTAGAGGTTTTAAATAAATGAATGCATAAAATAAAACAGAGTATAGAATATTTACTAGTGCCTAAGTCAATAACATAATCATCTGAGATGACATCATGACAAATGTTCTTGGTGCACATTTGCTAACAGAAGGAGAGAAATACATAAAAGAGCTGAGTTTCAAGAGATGAAACTGGAAATTAAGCATTGCTTCTTATGCCTTGGATTATAGCAGAATATTAGTACTGCCAAACCACATTGTGACAATAAATTAACAGATAATGGTGATTAATAACCCTAATTTTCAATTTGAAGAATGTTTATCCTGTAGTACCAATGCACCCAAGCTATGAATTATAGTTTCACCAGACTGATACCTCCTTGGTGTGCTACCAGCCTACAGTTTTTAAGCTCTTCAAGGGTTTGAAAACCCCAAACACGTGTTACCATCACAGGTGACACACAGAGCAGCTGTTACTGGGAACAATGGGGCTTTGGGGACTCAGCAGTTCACTGCAGGCTTCTTTCAGAGGGGGTTGGATTTCCACTGCACTGCTGACAGCTATGTCCTGCAGAAGTACAAAGTACTCTGAAAGATGTTTGTAGTGGAAGCCATTTCCTTGAAGTGTGTTCAAAAGTTACTATGATGATCCTTAGAGGCATCACCTGGGCACAGATGGGGTGAGTCCAGGGACAGGGGAATAAACATAAAACATAATGTCTTTTGTGCTGAGCTGATATCTGACAACGCAAACTGATTTCATTTGCAGCACAGGTCACTGCACTCACTATTACCATCACTTTTGGTTCCAGATAATGCACAGCAGTTGCTTATCTGAATGTGCACTACATTTTAATTTTTTTTTTTAATAGAAGCAGCATTTTTTTTTGCTTCTGAATAACCCCCTTTGTGAATTTAACCCTAACTTTCAGTGACAGGCAAGCTAGACAGGCACAAAATTTGAATTGTAAATGCTTTCTTGAGCTTCAACTGTTGTTCAGTATGCCTTACTTTATAAAGCTGAAACGTGTAATTTTGGGGTGGCACAAGCTGAGCTCAAACAATGTCTCAAGTCATATGCTTCCAAATATATATTCTGTCTTTAAGTGTTGCTACAACATTCCTGCTCCTCTGCAGTCCAGTCATGAGAGTCATTCCTGGGAAACACACTGACATAAGATGAAGGAAATCTATATCCAGTAAAAAAAAAAACCAAAAAACCCAAAGCTGTTGGATGTAGAATAGTAGTACAGGGTAAAATTTTCACATAATTTAATGCCACTGATTATTGACAGTAATGTTTCTGCATTACTTAGAAAAATCATAATTTCCTTTCAATGCTCAATGCTGTCTCTGAGCCTCAGCTATAGGAGTGTTTCCAATGAAAAAGGCAGTTTTTAGCCTTACATGCTGACTTACACAGTAGGATTTTAGAGGCAGAAGACCCATCACTCTTGGCAAAGGTATCACGTGTGGTAAGAAAGGAGAAGAGCCCTGCATGACATATTGCTCCAGGAACAAAGGCTCTATAACATCAGTCTGGTGACACAGGTGGCCATGGAAAATACAGGAACTTCAGCACCCCCAAGGGGTTCACTGGGGACAAATGGATGTGTTGGGCAGAAGGAGTCACTGAGATTTTGGCAGCCCTTAGCTGAGCACCTAACATCAATCATGCAATCTTGTACCACAAACCAGATTTTCCCTAAATCTCAGTCTGCAATCCCACTGCTCTGTTGTGCCTGCATCTTCCAAGCACTGCAAGCAGCTCCCTCCCTGCAGGACACTCTGGTATTTGCTGTGATTCTGTTACTGCCTGATCCAGTAATTCTAAAGGTCTCATCATTATGTTCTTCTAATCAGTCAGGGTAGAGAAAAACTATTTTCCATTTCTAATAGAGCCTGTTAGGCCCAGAGAGACCAGGATGCAGAAAGGAGAAAGCAACTTAAACTGCCTAACAGAAGAAAAGACACAAACCTGACCATGTGGGATGTGGAAACTCAGCGGCCTGTGCAGTGACAAGGCAAATGCAAAGGAGCAGGAATATGATAATCAACTGCCTTAAGTAATTTTTACTTTCTTACATTCTTAGTTCTTCTTTTTTCGGGTGTTTTTCTTTGATGTTTCTTTGTTATGGTGTATGGTGTTTTAATTTATTTGGTATTTATGCAGAGTATAGTTCTACTTAAGAAACACAATATATCAAACTCATTTGAATTTTTTAAGAGCCACTGATTGTATGCTGATAGAGTATATAAAGGCTTGCACAGCCTGTGTATTTCTGCCCCATAAAAATCACAATAATTTATAGGACAGGGCCAACTTCATTGTTTGCTTGTATCTAATATACCAGCATTCTCCCCATTATTTTGGAACTTCAGATAAAACCACAATGTAAAAATAAACATAATCCATAAAAGAATGGGTTTCCTGTAGAAAAACATCCACCTTTTAGGTGCATGACATCTTTCACAAGTATCTCATTTGACATTTACTTTTTGCTGTAATACTCTACATATCAGCTCACACCATGGAAAACCAATCTCCAGCCTTCAGCAGGTGGCAAAAGAATTCAGTCCAAATAAACTGACTTTCTGGGCAAGTTAAACATCTGAACCTCCTCCAGTTTCAAGAGATGTATTTTACCATGGAGATACACAGAAAGCACTGTGCATATTGAATTTTCATCAATTACAAAAAATTGACAATTTCTATTATCTTTTACAAAATTAAATTAAACATACCAGGACGTAAGTCTTATAAATTTGCCATTTAGTTTTTCTGGATTTTTAACTGGAATCTGGTAGTTCAGACCTTTTCTTCAGAACTCTTTTTTTTTAACTTGTGTTCCAACATACAGCCTTTTTACTCAACCTGTAAGATATTTAAAAGAACTCAATCTCCTGTTTACAGCTTGGTTGTCAAATAATTATGACTTGTTTCCTCATTAGAAAGCTCTACAATTACATTTTTAAAATTTAAACCCTCACAATTTACATTTTCAGAATGTGAAATTTCCTTGCATTTCATGAAAAGAAGAAGAGAAAGAATCAGTCCAGCCCTGTGAGTTATCTCAGTGGTGTGTGCAATGTTTCCTGCCCTGTGTGCTGGATGGGGGGCTCAGCTCATGCCCAGTCCAGGTTTCCATCCCCAGCCCTCTGCTCTCCCCGTGCTGTGCCTGCTGCAATAACAATGTTCACTCACACCATCTGATACAAGTGTTCCCTGATAACATCTTAACAGATCAGCTCCTGCATCACTTGAGCTCCCCACACCCTTCTGCTCTTCAGCTACTTTTGCCACTTCAATTATGAAATAAGCCTTTCCTGGCATGTTGGTCACCTCCACCACACTGCAGCCAAGAAATAGTGTCAAGATGCATTTGTTGAGCTAATTTTAACACTTTACATTTCTAGAAACGTTCAGATTAAATGGGTTCCTCCAATCCTTCTGTGCCTAAAATAAGGGGACAAGGGCAATTCAAAAGGCAGCTCGCTTTCCTTCTGCAGTGCTTGCATGGGGTTTCAGTTACACGTAGGTCTGTGTGCACGTTGCTACAACAAAGGGTAACGTGTCTCCCACTTCTGCAAGCTGACCAGCCATAAGTTCTATGAAAGGAAATGGTCTTTTTGACATTCTAATGGAGTCCTCTGTGTAGTACTAGCTGAAATAAATTCCTTCTGTGATTTTCTTCACTATTATTTTGAACAAGCTTAAAGAATGGAAAAGGCAAAGCTGAAGTTCAGCCTTTCACAAGACTCAGAGCTTTGATCAGCTGAGAGAAAAGCCTGGAGTTGTAGGGGTGTTCTAGCAGCTCCCATACCCAGCTCAACAAGGGGCATTGTCAACACTGAGGTCAGTCTGTTCATGGCACAGTGAAGAATGAAGGTAGGAAATAGTGGTCATGTGGGCTCTCTGCTAATGGAGACAACAATGACTCTTTGACAAACATTTGAGAAGCAGAAATGAAAAAGCTTTCCAAGTTTGTTTATGAAAGTAAAGAATAAGTATGGCAACCTTTATATGGCTGATAAAGCAGCATCCTCCCAGTGGAAAGCACAGTGCAGAAGAGAACATTAGGAGGTGGACTCTTAAATATGAAAAATAACATACTTTTAAAAATAATAGCAGGTAGTTATGCATCTCTAATCAGAAACACAACAATCTGAGTTGATAATGTACAAGTCAGCTAAAGAAAGGAATATATACATGGTGTGAGAAACAAAGCAGCTCCCGTGGAGCACAGGAACCACTACCAAAAACTCAATTCTCTAAGACTTCCTGACCTGGGTGGAAAACAAGGCAATGACTCAGCCCAGCTCATGGAAAAGCCTGCAGGGAATGCAAGATGAAAAAGATGGTGGATATGTGGAACGTTTTCTGTTAAAGTAGATGAATTGAAGAGAAAATGTATTCTGGGATGATTCTGAAGAAGTACAATGTCCTGGCTTCCAAGAGAGCAATCATCAGCAGCCTGATCTGTTGACTGAAGGATGGGCATATGGATCGTTTCAAACCAATTCTGCATCATTAGAAATTTATTTATAAATCTCCTGATCAATACTATGCAGTTTCTTTTCTATCATTTTGCAAAAAGCTACCTCTTGAACAAAAGGTTGGGTTGAATTTCAGTGGCACTTGGTTGTCAGGGAATGAAAGAAGCAACACACAAACATGTCAAAAACCTGGACAAAGGCATCAGTCTGACTGGAGAGAAGTGCTTAAATAGGATCTAAAGGTAATTGAGAAGGTCAGTCTACCTCCCTGTAGACACATTAAATATGATGTTATTCTCTTGAGCCAGTACCAAGAAATTGGAAGATTGATAGCTCAAACAAGAAGGTTAAACACAGCTATGGTCTTGTGTATTTAAACCATTTCAGTTTATGAATCATAAACATTGTTTACACTACCCACTTCTCTGAAAGGAATTTATAATGACAAGGGTGGAAATTGTGACTACTTTCCACTTGTAAAACAAAACTGTTTTGCAATCATTTGCAGTTGTTACTGCAGTCCTAGAAGCTAGAATAACAGAAATGGATATTATTCTTCACAGTGACTGGAGTTTTTATAAAATACAAATGATTAATTCAACTGAATTTTTAAATATCAAAATCCTGAAGTCAAAACCCTAACACAGTTTCCTGTGCAATATCTTCAAAGACTGCAAAGTGGCCTCTAAACATAATATAAGTTTTTCAGTTCAGAGTTAAAACCTAAAGGATAATTTATTCATTGACCAATGAAAAGTGGGATTAAGGCTATGATCTGAACTTCTGGAATAAAAAGATGCATAAGGAGATAGCTGTAATCAGTGATTGATTTTTTACCATTCGCCTTCTCAGTTCTTTTCTTTGTTAGGTTAACAAGCCCCTTGTTTAAATCAAGTTTTCTAGGTCTGTGATACTCTCATTGCTTTTTTACAGACTCACCTCAGTTGATCTTTATCACTTTTTGAAGAGTAATGTTTAAACTGGATACAATGCCCCATTCAAAGCCTGGTTTAGCCCATGCCTTACTTCCTGTATCTTATGGCTGATATATTTATTTCTGTGTTTGCCTTATTTGCTATTGTATGACAGCTGTTGTCTCACATTCATTGTGGTCCCTGTAGCCTTTTATGCTTTCCTGCAGACATGACTCCACCAGCATCCATCCCCTTGGCTTTGTGCAGGTGTTTCAGAACAGGATCTTGCACTGTCTCCACTGAGCTGAGTCTCACACTTTAGGCTGGTCCTGAGTGGTCACATTAACTTTGAATTTGGTTGAGGATCTGGACTGAAGTCCAGGTTACATCCAGTAGGGTACATCTGTAGCTCTACAATGAGGAGCTACATGGTAAAGCACACTCTTTATTTCATCTGTCAGATGGACAGGCCCATTAACTCTCCAGGGATTTGTTTCAGGCTCTCTGCAGAGGCAAGGGAAGCATCTCTGCCACAGTGCGCACTAATCATGTTTTCAGAGATAACTCCATAACCAGCTGCTTCCAGGGCTATAAAGGTTATTCTAACATAGGGGACAGTAGGGAAAGAGCAGTCAAAACCCAGCTACAACAGCAACAGATTTAAACTGCAAACACAGAACAAAAGGATACGGTGATTTTAGTAATGTAAGAAAGATCTTCCCCCCACTATATCCCCATCAAATCCAAGAGAGAAATTGCAGCTTGTTCAGGAAAATTGATATAAAAGCAATGAGCACCAAAGACTAACACCTGTTATACTGCAAAAGAGAAGTCACAATCATGGAGGGAAATGTGTGTGTAAATATAGGCGCAGGAGAACATGGCAAAGAATACTAAGAAAGATTAGTTATTGCATGGGTAGGCTAGAGAAATCTCATTCTGGTTTATTTTCTTTCCTTAGCTCCTAAAGTTTAGTGACTTGTATGAGATGTGAAGTAAATTGTCCAAAAAAATATAACAGCAACATGCTCATTAAAACACAGAGTAATATTTTCCTCCAAAGCGGATACACTTAGGATAATCTCCTATAAAGATTATCTCAAACATATTAGACAACTCCATTTCACACTGCATAAGTGGCAGCAAGAATGTGAAAAATGGACAGAGATCTCAGTGTAATAATATATAACAATTACAGGTGGTCAGAACTTAATTTGAAAGCAACTCCAATGTTTGGTGAACTAATAAGCCAAGGCACATGATGTGCCTTGTGCTCACTGGAGCCATAGAAGATTTTAAAAGTCACAATGCAGTCCTTTATGGTGCCTCCTGCTACCCACAGCCCTCAGTCAAAGGCCAAAATTCCTCCTACAGCCCATGGGGTGTCCTCAGCACCCATCAAAGTGAAATACACAATGTGGCATGCTGAGAAGGGAGCCACACAGTTATGTATGTAACTCCAGGCAGCTTCCTCTTGAGAATATTGGTTGTAAACCCTCTCCTATGGTTTGTTGCCCAAGATATTTTATTTCCTTCTCATAGTCCTCTCTCTTTTGTTTCTCTCCCACTCCAAACAACCAACCAGGGAGAGCTCTAACTATGCAATGCAGTTAGGAACTGGGAGAACTACCTGAAAATGTTCCCTCTCCCCTGAATTAGAGAATCCCACCTCTTCTCCAGGAGTCATTCTCTCAGTCTCTCACACTCTGCAGAGGTCTTTCATTTTTAGCACAGAACGATCAATTAGTCAATATCAATTGCTGTTGTCACATCATAGCATGAGTCATATCATAGAATGGTTTGGGTTGTGAGGGACTTGTAAAGGTCTCCTAGTTCAGCCCTTCAACAAGCTGGGACATCTTCAACCAGTTCAGATTGCTCGGAGCCCCATCCAGCCTGGCCTCAGATCTTTCCAGGGAAATGTCCCCGCGCTGTCCCCCCGGGCGGCGGCCGGGGAGGGGCGTCGGCGGGGGCAGTCCCCGAGCATTGATAACCCCGTGCCGGGCCCGCCGCGGGCAGCGGGGAGCGCCTGCCCCGCACCGCCACGCAGCGCACGGCGCACCGTGAGTGCCTCGGGGCTGCGCGGAAAACGCCGGGGTGCGTGGGGAACACCGGGTGCGGGGGAAAAGGACGGGGGTGTCTGATGCCGCTCGCAGCTGTGATGCCGCACGATGGGCTCCGGCTGCTGCTGTCCAGTTACGGATTCCTGGTCAGGGTGGTCCCGGGACGGAGCTGACGGATGGACGGACGCGAACTAAAAGCCCCGGGGCTTACGAGCCTGGAGGGATCAGCCCTCTCCACGCCCGGCTCGGGCTGGCGGGACCCCGAGGGCTGCGCTCCCGCCGGGGCACCGCCCGCCACGCTCCGTGTGTCCGCAGGGCGCGGAAGATGCGGCGGGAGGGAGGGCCCCGCACCGGGACGCGCCGTCGCTGAGGCAGCCGAGGATGAGGCCGCCCCTGGCGCTGCTGGCCCTGGCCGCCCTGGGGGCCGCCGCGGGCGGCGCGGAGCGGGCGGCGGCGGAGGAGGCGCGGGCGGGGCGGTTCTCCACGCCGGAGCGGCACCGGTGCCGCTGGGAGCTGCGCTCGGCGGCGGGGGCCAGCGAACTGCGGCTGAGCTGCCGGGCGGCGGGCGGCGGGGCGGCGCGGAGCTGCGCCTACCGCGGGGAGCCGCGGCGCTGCCCGGCCTTCGGCGCCCGCAGCCGCCACTACTGGCGGCAGATCCTGTCCCGGCTGCGGCGGCGGCGGCGGCACCCCTGCGCCCCGGGAGCGCCGCTCAGCGCCCGCCCCTGCGGCCCGGGCCGTGCCCCGCCCGAGGCGCAGCTGCGCCTGCTGCCCGACCCCGGCCCGGCCACGCCGGCCCCCGGCCCGGAGCCCTCCGAGGACCCGGCGCAGACCTACTGCGCCGAGCGGTGGCACTCGCTGTGCAGCTTCTTCGTCGGCTTCTGGGAGGGCTGAGCCGCTCCGGCCCGCGGGAGGGAGCGCGGCCGCCCGGGCTCCGCACCCGGACACTGCCGGCCTCGCCTGCCCTCGGCCACCGCCGCCAGTGCCCCTCGACTCTGTCCGCTCTCCTCTTCTACTCCCCAATAAAGCGGTAACTATTTTGTGACAAGAAGCTCGCGTAATTCTTTGTCTCGCCGAAGCCCTGTAACACCTGCAGCACCGTTCCGGTGTGTACTGACCCGGGTGAGAGCACCTAGGCACAGCTCATGCATTCAAGTACGTTAACCTTTTTCAAGGGACATAAATACGAAGAGACAGCTGTTCTCTCCCCAAAATCAATTTCTATGAGCCTAAAGTTTGTAGTTAGACTGCTCGCCCAAGTAGAAAACCATATATTTACACCTGAATAAGAAACGACTGAGACCTCATTGAACCCTAGAAAAACCTTTCTTGCTGACAGATTTCGCAAGCTACATGAACCAGTCTCGTTTCCCACAGAACAGCAGGGCAACTGTCTCCGAACAAGAACTTTAACAGGGCTGGGCAAGAAACCAGCTGTGAAAAGAAAGGTTGAGAAACTCAGGAGCATCTAGGTAGAGGAACTGGATTTAGGAGATGAATGATATTTCATGACATACTGTTGAACTAGACAGGTTGTTTTTGCGGGGGAAAGAGGGGTTTGAGTGATACTTTATCCACGCAGAATGGGGTACATTTTGGTAAGGAAAGCTAAAGTTTCCCTCAGCTGTCTGGGGTCCTACACAGCCCTAGACATCTGCCTGTGACCAGAACAGTTGCAGACTCTTTCTGAACGGTTTTAAGGATCGCTGTGAGAAGGCCACTAAGAAGTCATCAGGATCTTGCCAGTACCTCTCACAAGGATCTGGGCTGTTGCATGCAGCTCTTACTGCCAAAACAATTTCCTTTACAGCAAATAGCTGGATAATGCTCTGTGCAAGCACTATGCCAAAGCTTCATCACCACTGAATGTGGCTTGGATCACTATTTTTTTTAATGACTGCTCACATTTCCTTCATGTGCCTGCCACCCAAGCAGCCACAGAGCAGGCTGCTGGCTAGAGCATTGCACAGTACATTGCAATAATGCCCAGCTTTGTTTTACTTCCATGGCCCCAGCACAGCAGCTTTGTGCAGTGCTGCTAGAGTTTGTATTTCTCACCATCAGATGCAAAGGTGGAACACCATGGCAACCAAGCTGATTACCCACATCACTCTGCATTTAAAAACCCAGCTAGGAACGCTGAACAAATTCATTGTTTACCCAAGAGGGAGAAGAAAGCAGAGGATCCCTTACTTTATGTTTAACCACAATATTTTCCTGAGTCTCCAAAGTAGCTCAAAGTCTTCCTTTTAGCACCACTAACTAATAAAATACAGCAACGCAAGAGACCGTATTAATTGCATTTACTGTGGTTAATAACACCAAAGCCTAGTGCTGAATAATATACACTCAGTTTTTCTATTGACAAACTGACCTGCAGATCCCAAAGGCTGGGAAACCATAGTGAGATCCTCAGATTTGTTCTTAAGGGGGAAGACCATGACTTTCTGCTTCCTATCTCAACCTTTTAATCCTCTCCCATGATTGGATAACAGCTGCCACCACCAGCTAAGGCAACCAAACCAGAAACACTTTGTAGCCAAGATCTCCACTTCCAACAGAAACAATTCATTTTAATCCTGTGGCAGCTCCACAAGAGGTACTCATTACACTTCCCACCCCTGGATTTCGTTCAGCTCCCCAGATCTGCCCATGCACCCACACTTTACCTCTGCTCTCCCATTGCAGCTGTGGCAGTCCTTCAGCTCTGCTCTGGGTCCTGGCTTGGCTGGCTCCTGTCATCACATCCTTCCTTCCTCAGCACCTCCTGACTATCCTCAGCAAGAAGAGCCAGTGTGGCCCAAACCCTGACTGTTTGTCCCGTTGGCCTGATAAACTCTTGTCTCCCAGAGGAAGGTGGTGCTGGGAATAATCAACTTTTCCCATATGCAGCTGCTGCTTGGGCTGTCATCACAAGGGTGCTGCCAGCTGACAGATCAGTACACTAGGTGTGTTTTTCAAGCTTGTCCCACAATGGATCTGGAGTTGCAGACCCCAGACTTTGAACAGTTCAGTCTTTTGTCCCAGTCCACAACAGGAATTACTCTTTCCTGGGTTCTGCACTAGGCACTTCCTTCTGGAAGATGCTGATTTTCCCTCTCAGTCTTTATTCATTCCTCTGAATTCAGAGGTTCAGCAAATGAAATCTGCTCAGGCAGTCATAGCTCAACCCTCAGCTCTACCAGCTGTACTTGCCTGTATTTGCATATTAATGTTTCCACATGTAATTTTGACATCGATATTTCCTACTTGAGTTTTTGAGCAGCCTGTGCTAGGAGAGTCTGTGAAGGGATGCAATATTTTTGAGGTTTGTGGTGCAAGTTAAAAGCCATCAGACTATTAGCAAATAAGAATAAGGTGGAGACACAGAAAGAATAAAAAGAAATGAAAAATTAAAAAAGCAACTATTCAAGCTGGAGCTCATTGGATAATGGAACCTGAAATCTTTGGGAATCTCTCTTTAATTGCCCCTGACATATTTCAGGCCTCCCTTGTGCTGTGAACCCTGTACTTACTGTAAAACCAAGCAGCACATGAGGTGAGTGAATGGCAGGCTTTGTCAATTTCCCAAATAACAAATCACCTCCTCTGTAATAATCTGGATTTTTAAGAGTTCCAAACTCACTTCACGAACACAGCTACATGAAAGAGGCTTTTAACCATACAGTATTACAGAGTTTAGATTAACTCTCTCAGCCCTCATTCTCCTTCCTTGTACCTTGTACCTTGTACAGATACCTAACTTGTATCTGTTAGATACAAGTATGTATCTGTTTGGTACATGTATATCTCCAGCTTTAATAGTTTTAGGCTCTAACAGGATATTATTTACTGGCATAAAATGAGAAAATGTTTGATGGAAGTGTCATGGTGAAACACAGAACTAATTTCTTATTACACATTCACAAAGTACTAAAATATCTATTTAACAAAGGAAATCCATAGGACAAAATCTGGTCCAATTAAAGACATCCAAATCCTAAAATACAAAATTGTATCTAATATCTACTTAGGCACACATTCTTAATTCAATAAGAAATATCTTAAAGCATTTCATTCTCCATGTTATTTACAGAGCTCGTATTTAATCTGACTACTGGAGCCAGCAGATATTCTCTCATGAGCAAATTAAAGTCTTAGGTCCCAAAATGTCTGTAGGGCTTGAATTCTTGGTTGAAAAAGAACAAAAAATTCCTAATTAATTTCTTTTTTTCACACTGCAGTTGGAACTAGAAAATACATTAGATGTATCATCCTCAGAGTTAGTTTAGTGAAATGCAGGAGATGAAAGTGTAGTGGCTAACCTTTTAAAGCTGTGTTTCTTTTCAATTTAAAAAAGTACTGTGCACTTCCCAAAGTCACGATCCTCAGCAGCAGCATGATTTGCACTAACAGGAATAAATATAGCCTCAACTCCATGTGTTTGCTGCTTCTTTTTTATTTTAAGAGCAAAACCTTTTCCAAAATTATGAATAAATTTATCACTGGGAATCTTTTGATGGGAAAAGGCTAACAAGACAGCCACACAAGACAGTATTATTTCGTGTTGGTCGAGACAAGATGCTGAGGATTTGGAGCTGATCTTTTGTTTCTGCTCAAAGACAAATGGTATAAAATTTATATGCATGCTTCTGTCCTGACAGCAAAGGGCTTCAGCAGGACTCTTGACTCTCACTGACAGCTAATGGCTCTTGGGGATGCTGCTCTCTGAAGTCCCTGGGCATGAAATGGTCTCTCGCAATTCATCTCCCGTTAATAGCAAGACTACAGTGTCTCTTTTTTTTTTAAAGTTCTTTTATCCCTGGCTGAAGCTGCCTGTGTTCCCATTGGAGCCGAGAGGGGGTAGTGTGATGGTTTTCTCCCCTCAGCTCTATTCTCTTGCAGCCCTCAGCAGACGTCGGGGCAAGCTGGAGGCCCTATGGCAAGCGGGACCTGCTGTCATCCCACCCAGCAGGGGCCAATGAACGCCTGCAGCCCCAGCTGGCGCACACACACGGACACACAGACACACGGACAGCATCTCAATGGCCTCGGGGCTCTCTGGAGCTCCATGGGGCCTGGCAAATGGCAGCGGGAACGAATGGGATGGCTCCTTTCAATGGGCATCTCTGGGCCGGAACATTGTGGGGCCGGGGTCGTGTAGGAAAACAGCAGCAGAAAACAAAAAGTACTTTGGTATAATAGACCCAAGGGAGATAAAGCTTCTGTTTTCATTTCTGTGAGACGAGGTAGCCCTGGGGTGGGGGCCAGCCATGTGCAGGGGGCACCTATGGGGAAAACACAGAACTGGGACACCAAGAGGAGCCAGCTGGCCCTTTCTGCCAGCACCAGGCTGGTGGGGAGAGCCCAAATCACCTGGCATTGGTTGCTTTCTTCCTTTTAATGTGCCCATGTGGTAAATGTGGCTTCGTAATGAAATAACATCACAAAGTGACGAGTATATGCCTGATGATACCCCAATATAATCAGCCACAGCTTGGTCTGCATTTTACATGGCTCCTCCTCACCTGCAGAGGTTGTGCAGATGTTTCATTGCCTTCTTCACACTCTTTGCTGCCTCAGGAGATCAGACTCTGATGCTCAGGTCCATTTCCATCTCTGCAGTTCCTCTGCCCACAACCTGATGGAGCTGGGACTCTCAACAGTGCTAGTTCCTTTCAAATTATTCAAACTAAGGTGCCAGAGTGGGGTAGGCTTCTTGTGGGAAATTTGGAACTAACCCCTGAATGAGGTTAATGAAAATGTTTCCATCACACATCAGTTGCAGTAGAAGTCATTTACACTTGAGAGGAAGTACCAGCTAATTTTAAATCAGTGAAAGTGTGAGTAAAAAATTGGCATAGGTAACTCAGAAGATAAGCCTGGAAAAGTCATAATTTCCTGAAAAATGATAGCTCATTTGTTTTTTTTTATTATTACAGTCTAGGTAAGGAGTAAGTACATATAAATATTCTTTGAAAATTTAAGACAGTGGTTTGTTGGACACCCTCTCTTTTCTAGGCACCTTAGGGATCCTGTTCAGCACAGGCTTGTGCTGTTAACCCAGTTATCCCACACAGGCACCCCAAAGCTGGGGAATATTGTGAGGGGTGTGTGGCCATTGTCACTCAACACACAGCAAACTGAAGCCATCTCCAGTCTAGTGACAAGAACAAACTATATTTTACCAACTCTGGATGATCACCATTTATAAATAAATATAAAATAAAAATAATTACAAAAAAAAAAAAGTGGTCTAAAGTCTTGTGTGGGGAGGGAGTGAAGGGGCAGAAATGTAAGGGTAACAGAGTTTTCAGCTATGCTCCTACTGGTAAATTAACCTTTCCAACACCTTCAATAATTGCTTGAGACCATAGAAAGGCAGCTTCTGTCAGATCTTCTCTTTTAACTCCTAGGGACAACTTTTGTGGACTGTCATAGAAATGCATTATCATTCAACTTCATGTGTGTGCCTGCATGAGCTCACCACAGTGAAGAACATCTTTCCCTGAGCAAAACGGCTTTTACAGATGCTGCTGCCCTTGAGTTGCATTAAGGGTCTAGCTGGAAGAAGTCAGACCAAGCAATATGATTTCTGTTAGGTCTATTAAACCAACACAGCCAGGCCATTGCCAGACTGACTGGAAGAGCAGTAGGGTGTAAAGGGAGAAAGCCCCCACTGCCTCCCAATCTATTAAAATGAGCCACAAACACAATACTGATGTGGTAAGTCAGGCAATATGCAAATGGCTGCGCGTCCCAGAAACCCTAATCCTATCAAGAATGCAGAAGATGTTAATTTGGCCATCTTTCACAGCTCATAAATCTATCTGTAGCAAAGCCAGGCTGGCAGATGTCATCCACTAGCACTTTGAGGCTGGCAGTCTCGGCATAGATGCCCGATCATGCCTCAGTAAAGACCAATGAAGAGCATTGTTTGTGTGGCCTGGGGGCAGCTTCTCACATTTTGCTACAATAGAGGAAAACAGTGGGAAATGTGAATGACTGATTGGCAGAACTGGTGGTCTTGGTTGTCCTGCTTTCCACATAGGGAGCTACAGATTTCACATGCATTTTTCATCAGCAGCAAGCAGATTAGTTTACCTTGTTCTCAACAGTTAGTGGTGTATGTTCCTCAAGTTTTTGAATCCTAAACTATAAATACAAGCTGGACATATTTCCTTTTCTCTCAGGCAGATACTCCTTACTTCAAACTACTGAAAAGAGCAAACAGCTTTATTATGATATGATCTTACTCCTAAGATTTAACATCTAGGATAGAAATATTCTATTTCAAAGCAAGCAAAGGTCTGTAAATAAAGTATCTCTATAACAATATGTTCATTTTATCCTTCTCAAATACAAGCTTTGAAATTACCAGTTGCAATATAGCTTCTTTAATACCAGCCAGAATTAATCTAATTTTTACAGTGAGGGTGGTAAAAGCACAGGTTGCTCAGAGGGGTGGTAGATTATCCATCCCTGGAAATATTCAAGTTGGGCAGGGCTCTGAGCAACCTGATGACATAGTAGAAGAAGTCTCTGCTCTTTGCAGGGGTTTGGACTAGAGGATTTTTAAGGGTCCCTTCCTACCCTACTATTCTAGGATTCTGTAATAATTTGCTTTTAAAAGGTGTATATTGAAAACATCACAGCAGAACTTTTTGTGTGAAGTTACCTGGGACCAAGGTGATGAACCTTGCTTTTATGAACTGAAATGTCTTTCAGCTTCTCAGTGGATATTGTGACTATCACAGAACTCCATGTCGAATCACTTTATTACAGCACTGGGCTGAAAAAAGAAACAAGACAAAATTATAAAGAATGCTGTAGAGAAACAGGGATTTCCAGCAATAAAAATGGCATGTGACTGTCTGCTATTACAGGTACAGACATCCCCATGGAAACTGCTGTTCATTTAGGATGTGTGCATTCCTGTCACAAGCCACCCACATCACTTCATTTTAGATCATGAAGCTGCAGCCCCACAGAACAGATTTCTTTGCTTGTTCAGAGGGTCTAGAGAGAGGCAGTCTCTGAACTGAGAAGTTGAGCTGCTTAATGCTGGCAAATCCCTGCTCTCTGCAACAAGGGAGAAGGTGCAAAAGGCAGCCACAGTTAAATAATTCAGATGGGTCTAAAGAGACAGAATGCTGCAAAGAAGAAGAAACCAGAATGAAAGTCAGTTTTAAAACTTAAGGACACATAATGAATTTGCTTGGGAAATCCTGGTTGTATTTTACCATTAGAATTAGATATGACAGGGGAGAATGCATTGTGTCTGATGACATGATAACTATTCCAACACCATAACCTTAAATTATTATTGCTAAATTATGATATAAATATAGTTCTGATTAATTTTCTGGACACTAACAGAATTAAGAGGCAAATGTGTGTTTACAGGTATGAGATAATTCATTGTATTAAAACTAGTAGGTCAGTGAGTCCAAACACATTATTTTAAGTAGGTTAAAGATGCTGAACCACAAACCCCACAAAATAAGTACTGTAAATTCTGTCCAGTGGAGGAGACATATTAAACATTATTTTGTAGTCTGTTTGTTTCTTTTTTAAAAGGAAAACATGTTATTTATTGATATTGCAGTAAAACATCTGTAATACATAACAATGCACCCTATCACACAATAATATCTAAGCTATTAATTGTACAAAGTCACACCATTATTCTTTCTTTACAAAATACTAAACACAGCTGAAACTTGATATATGAAATATTTAACTCATACATTTTGTTCAACTGCTTTATTGAACAGCTAGTATTTCTGAGAGAGGGGAGGGAAGTCTCAGAAGACATAGAGGAGGCATACCTAAACCCAAGAGTTTATGGACTATTTTTATATGACTCCTTGGCTTTTAAAATTTGCCACAAGGTTCTCGTATCTCTTGCAAAGTATTGTCATGATTTCAGTATATCTGCTGGACTACGTCCCTACAGCTGACACTTGGTGCTCACATGAATAAAACTATCCAAAACTTTAAAGCATGTCCCTGAATAAATCTATTTACACTAAGTGTCAAATTTTCCTTCTAACTGAAACATTCTACTTAACTGCTCCAGGTTATTATTTCTTTCTGCATTTTATATCTGTTCTTTTTATTAGTGTTCCAAATTTATAATTGACTAAGAACACTTTTAATAATAGGTGGTATTTCAGAAGTGCTTTGGAATATGGTTTAATATACAATTACATAAAAAAGCAGGTTTCCATATTTGTCCAGTCCTATCCATAGTGGGTTATTCCCATTAGAATTCCCCTGGGACTTATCTGCTCTGTGCTAAAATTGAGAATTGCTTGAAATGAGCTAGCTCATCATTCTGCCTCTCCACCTCATTTTGAGTCTGATTATACAAATGCCAAGAGGCTTTTAAAGCTGCCCAAAATGCTTACATGGCATATATATGTAGGATGTTGGATAGAAGGTTCACTACGTTTTTTTTATTTCAGAAATTCAGCAATCTGACACACTGGCAAAAAAGGGCAGCATGTTTCTCTAATTTTTCCTCCTTATCAAGACACTTGGTGCCTTTTACTCTAATTTAGTGTGGATGATTTCCTTGACCTTGTGGTGTAACACTGACCTGATCTTCTCTGTTAATGTATTCCCACCACTCTGAGATGCTCAGTAAATTACACCCACAACCCTGCTCCCTTCCTCTTTTTTAAACCTCATTTTTTTCTTAAGGTCTGTTCTGCACCTTCAGAAATCCATCTCTCTAGTAATGTGCTAAATGGTTCTCCATTCAGAGATTTACTCCCAATAGGAGAATGTTTTCTTAAAACCCGTAATTTTGCAGTTTCTAGTGCATTTTCACATTCCTAATCTTTTGAAATAAGCTTTAACATTAACTCATTTAGTTTGAAGTCAGATTTATTTCACTGTCTGATTACCTGGTTTAGAATCTTTGCATTAAAAACCACCTTTGGCACAATGTGCTTCAGGGCCCTCAAGTTATTACTGGAACTATGCTGCTGTCTGTACAAATTGCACTCATTTATGTGTTTTTTAATTATTTCTAAATCTTGAAGTTTTAGTACCCAACTGCTAAGTGGGTTTTTTCCCTAAATACTGAATTAGACTTTGTTCAATAGAAACAAGTGTTCTAATGAATACTTATTATTCAAAGTAAACCTCTTTCATTTCAAATCTAATTAGTTTATCTCATGTTTGCTATGCTTCAGGAAAATACTTTCAAATAGGGAACCATGATCAGTCATCATATGCAGGTTTATTGATTTAAAGATGACACTTTTGGACTGCTTAGTAGCTAACTCTATCATTAATTAAAACAGTACTTAATGTGACTGCTGTCAGCTTCTACTTTGACTAAAAAGCTATTAGATACAATATTCCCCTCAGCTGGGTCATAAATATTATATAGACTAAGTGATTTACTATTACTCATTTTTGTAACAAAATCAGTTTTTACCTTTCATAGAATCACAGAATCAGTAAGATTGGAAAAGCCCTCGAAGATTGAGTCCAAACTATTTGCTTAATTTATTTACCTGCTTAATTTAATTACCAGCTTCTTTATGAGGCTAGTAAGAAATTCTATTTCTGTACACATCTATTGATCTATGATGTCCACAGCCCCAGAAAATTGAATAGATTTCCTGTGAAATAAATAAATATGAATGAATAAATTTATTGTGAAATAAGCTTCCAAATGCATTGCTGGCAAAGGTTACCTTTCTGAAGAGCAGCTGGACAGCACAAAGCCAGACATTTCTGCCCCTGACAGAAACAACTACTTCCCAATCCACTTCACAGGTTACTTCTATCAACTACTCAATATTAACCCTTCCCCACATGTACCACTCCAGTTCTGTACACAGTGTTAGCAGGCGACACGAAGCTGCTTTTCCAACTATAAAAGGCCTCAATCACACATTCTTAGGCACTGGTGCACCTTCTTTTGCTCCTTAAACAATTCACATTTGTTTTACATGTTAAGGTCTGCAAATACTTCATGGTCTTTTGAAAACTGCGAATGGTCCTACCTTAAAAACTCTGCAAGGAAGTGTTCCCCTGGCTATGTCACTGCACATGTCAGGAGCCACCCCAATCACCTTTGGTGCCACTCAGGAAGACCCCAGCTGAAACACAGTCATAAATGAACCAACTTTATCAAGATTGCAGATGGAGAGATGGATCTCACCTCCACTTCCTTCCAATTTCCTGGCTGCATTAAAATCCCCACCTTCCCATATACATCTTACCACTATACAGAATCCAGGGGGTTTTCAGCTTGCCTCTGATAAATCAACGCTTCAAAAATCAACGCTTCAAAAGTTTCGAAGATCTATTGTGCAGGACATTTGCCTTTGGTATTCAAACCCTATTTCTTTTCTTGCACACAGTTCACCAGGTCTAACATTAATGTTTTGAATTGGCTGCAAATTTTCCCCTTCTAAAACGTGTGTTCTTCTCAAAAAGAGCCTCATAATGTCCATACATCAGTGTCTGCTTTTTTATGTCAAATGTAAATTGGGAAGCTGATAGAGTACTTTGGCCATTCCCAACAATTATATTTGTTATTCCTAACATGCCTTTCCAGTGTGTGTAGAATTTGCCTTTCTTTTTTTACAGGTTACTATTTCTTCTATTCTCTCCCTCCTGTCTGTCTTCTCTCAGTTGCCATCCTTGCACTTTTTAGGGCAGAACTTGTTATCTTCAAACCAATCACCTACATGCTTTTTCTTTTGTGTCCTGCTCTGGCTGCCTGTAGCTTTTTCTGATCTAGTGAGCCACAGGGAGAGGGAAGAAACCCCTTGATACTCTCAGAAGCACCACTGCTTATGCTTGCTGCACTGGGACAAGAGGAGGGACACACCTCCTCTCCACGGTAACACCACCACCTCCACCTCCTTCTGCAACTTAAGCACAGCTCCAAGAACCAGAGAAGGGCAGGCCTCAGTCAGCCTCACTGCCAGGTCACTGAAGGCAAGAAAGCAACCTTCAGCTCAGTACCAATCAAATCTCTATTTTTTTAAACTGGAAGGCAGAAGGAAAGCCACCCATGGGGCTGTTTCCAGTGAAAGAGAAAACCCATTTTATTATATTAAGTTCAGGAGACGGGCCAAAGAAGGGGACATGGCTCCTAGGCTGCAGCACTCTCACTGACAATGATGTTCTGCAGGAAAAAACACCCTCAAAACTTCTTTTACATTTTTCTTTCAGAGACTGAGCAAGAGTGTGTGTATGCACAGATACACATACATGGCTAATGAGCAAGTTCAGAGTAGAAAGGACAGTGGGAACTCCTTTATACACTTTGTCATTTGCATTCTAAATGAGTGCCAACATAGCTCTAACATGCACTGTATGGGTAATCAACTTTTTCAATTATATAAGAGAAGAGTGTGGCTGAATTGTTTTTTGATTTCTAAGAACTAAAGTTTAACTTCTGAGTAAATTTTTTAATAAAAGATCCTAACATTTCCAATTTGGTTAGTTGTATAATTTCTTTTTATACTAATTATTTAATTAAACAAAACCAAATCTAATGCAAAATGGAAAGTTAACTTTTTACAACCCAGATAGGTGGAATTTTCAGAAACAATTTTATCAGAAGTTATGTTCCCAAGACCCTTTAAAGATTTTCATTACCCTTGATCTTAGAAAACATTCGCTGTCCTGCCCTCTAGTGCTCATGTCTATTTAAGTCTTGTATACAAATCTGGTTTTGGAAACCTACCACCATATAAATGGTCCTATTGAAATAAAACTACTTACTGATTGCAATACTACCAGTGATCTAAACAGTTCCTTCTGTTGTTTCTCAGGTATGTATAACACCCATGCAGTTATCTGAAAGTAAGACTCTTCAGGTTACTTTTCATTTTACCAAACCAATGTAAACAAGTTTTCTTTCTCAGTTCTGGACCACATAATGGAGTTTGAAGTGGACAAATTGTAGCTGACTTCCGGGTTTATTACTAAAACATTTTCACTACTAGCTAAAGCTGTTAGTTAGCCACATATAAAACTACAAGTTTTCACAGTATTTACAGGTTTTCATCCACATTAAAAGCTCTTCTACTTAATGTAATTAATTTTGCCTCCAGTGATGCAGTTTGTTACAGCATTGTGCATGCTTACATTTAAAACAATGGGTTAACATACTACATCTGTAATTACTCCCAAGCTACCAGAAAACCAGTGAATTAAATTTATTTAGTGTTAAATGGATATGGAATGTCATACAAGTACATGTAAAGACACTTCAAGATGAGTAAAGCAGAACTAATTGCACAAGGGATTAAAGGTTCACCTCAACAGTCAGTATTATCAAATCATTACAGCTTCCATCTTCAGAGTGCAAGGTATGTCATGCAAAAAAACAGCTCAAAAAATCCCAAACAGACAAAACCAACATTGTGGTACCACTTAAAATGCTATCATACCACAATATTTTACAAGACATTAGGTGATCAGTCATATAGAATGAAGCATTTTAGCAATAACAAAAAAGTTTTAAACATAATCAACAGATTTTGCATGAACACAAATTCCAGCATTACTATACCTAAGGAACAGGCAACATGCTGGGAGAAAGTACCTAAAAATCAAAGCCTCTTTTATTCATAGCCAATATTACCTTCTGCAAGAATTCTGCAATCTTATTCAGTTTCCTCACATAACTGGGTAAGGTTCAATACATTTTTACATAGAGCATAATCACATAACCACCACATCAGCAAGAGGATTTCATTATCTTGATCAGTTACTACATTTAAAACCATGGTAAGATAACATGCCCTGCAAACAAATTGTCTTCTGGGACAGTGTTCTGTATGTAGAAATATTAAACAACTAAAATATACTCCTACCCACTTTAACCCCAAGTAACTTATAATTTGTATTTACATATTTTTGAAATATGTAGGTAAAAACCGCAGACGGCAGGAAAGCAGAATACACACGAGAGCTATGACAGCGCGGGTGGGTGCAGCCAGGAGCCCCCAGTGACACCTGGGCAGGGGCTGGACCTTCTGCACTCCTCCTCTGCCCAAGGGGCCTCAGCAGGGCTGTGGCAGAGCTGCTGTGGCAGAGCTGCTCCTCCTCTCCCAGCTGGCTGAGCTCTGAGCTGGGAGCAGAAGGTGCAGCTGCAGCAGTTCCACGCAGCTGAAAGCAGACAAACACACTCCTACACACCTGCTTCAACCACAGCTTGAATGTTAACATGGATGAGACACAGGAGATGAGAGGATGCCTTTTAACATTTCCACCTTGCAATGCTCATATTCTGAGGGCACCAACAGGTAGATTCATCTACCAGAAAAAGCATATAAAAAAGACCAAGTTGTTTGCCCTCATATTAGGAATAAACTATTTAACTTCCTGGCTTAAATGTAAGCAAGAGAAACTCAAGAAAGAACTTCTTGAGGTTAATTTTCCATCTACATTCAAAGAAAATAATTTACTAAAACTGTAACTTGCAAGGTCTACTAGCCTTGAAGTGAGGATACAGGTTAACTATACCTATAGTTAAATAAAAAACTTCAAAAGGCATTTTACAGAAATAAAATATGCAACTCTAGGAAGTAGGTGGAAAACCACTTTAGTATTTGTCTGGAACATTCTATTTTCATAGCCCATCATTCTCAGGAATGTATATTTCATAAATAAAAATACAGAACAAAAAATTTGTGTATTCAATCTAAATATTGAATATTGGATATTTCTAAGCCTCTTCAGATAAAATTTGCTTTCTCCCCCACAATTAAGTGATAAAACCTGAAAAAAACCTGACTTTTCAAATCTATCTCACATGAGAAAACACAGATGAACAAACCAACATCTGGAAAGAACATTTTGTACAAGATTGCAGTTCTAAAACACCTATATTACAAAGCAATGTAAATAAATACCAGGCTAGTACAAAAGCTCTTATTTACAGTTTTACAAATGAAAACGTTTTCAGTGTAAATGCAGTGTTTTAAAGAACACAATATTAGTAAAATGAGTTCCTGTATAGACCATTACAATTTCTGCTAGGTTTGAATGCGGTATTGTATAAAACCATTGTTTCAAGTTAATTTTTGTTTATAATTTAGTACAGCCAAACCCCAGTTTATGCCTGGAATGGTATCTGTTAAAGTGCTGAAAAAGAGGACATTTCTGAAATTTTAGAAAAACATACTGTACATTATTAAAGCTTTATCAAGTCAAAACTGGTATATTTTGTTCACATTTGCTACCACACCACCTGGGAATGGGAAGTTTTTCAACAAAAACTTGTTATTATTGGGATGGCAGCCATTGGTATCTTCACATCCAAAGTCTGATGGTTTCCCATGAGTAAATTGTCTTAAGCTTCAGTGGTGGCTTCAGGTTTCATAATCTGGTAAGTAATCAAGTATTCTGGATAAGCCTGGAAAAGTGACACACACATTGTTTATTATTATTTGATTCTCTGGATGAATTAATAATGTTTGTTAAGGAGGAGAAAAAATTAATGCCAAAGGGAAAAAGGGCAAAATGCCAAAGGTAAAAATCCCTGGATCATTCAGGAAACATGCATCCTTCACCTGCAACCACAGCTGGAGTTTGTTCAAAAACAAAATCAAGCCCTAGCACCCATAAACCTAGGGAAAAAAACCCCAATGCATGACATGCCTTTGAAAAGGCAAAAGAGAGTCTGTGAAACCAACCCAAAATCTCTTTACCTGCTCTCCTCTGTAAATGACATATTCTGCCAATGCCAATCCATTGACACTGGGCCGCCCGGTCACTGAGTGATGTCCTGGGGGAGAATGAGCCATTTTCATGGCACTGAACTGCAGGAAGGACTTGCCCAATGTTACACGACAGAAGAGCAACTGCCTGTGTTGAAAGGGAAAAAGGAGCATGAATGCATAATGCTTATGACTCTGAACCTTGAAGCCACTTCAGTCAGCTTTCATAGCTCAAATTTCTCAGGTTCTGTTTTGCTGAACAAAAGCTTTCACTTTGGAAAGCTCTGGTCCAAGGAATGGGTTGGTAGTAAAATGGAAAAATGTTTATCTTAGTTACTGGAAACAGCATGCTTAACAATGTACTCAGAGATTGCCACCACCTTTTCTTTGCCTGTTACTTACTTATTTTAAATTTTTTGGGCGTTTTAGGAAAAAGTTTTTTATCCCCTCCCCCCATTACTCATCCTGACAACATAATTCACAAGTGTTCTAATGCTAGATTTGTATCCAAAGGCCAAGTCAACATCAAGGCCAAGTGCAAACTCTAGGTCAATGCAAAATACCTCAGACTAGTATTTGTCAGTTTGTTATGCTGTTTTCACTATTAAAAGACTCAACAAGGGCTCTTACTTCTGTATACATGTACCTACTGCATTGACAATGGAATCCAGGCATTTTTATAGAGCAAGGTTATGAATCACCCTCACTCTGCCAAAACTTTTGCTTTTATCACTCTTTGCAGAAGACAAACTAAAAATCCCTTCTTATTCAAAACTTTAAAAAGCATGACAAGACTGACATCCTCTGTAACTCTGGAAGATGATCCCCATTATTTGAGAGTCCCACAAAAGAGTAAGCAACATGAAAAGGGAGAGAGACTCAAAGAAGGATACTGGAAGGATGACTTTACCTTGTATACCAATGTAAAACAGCATGCACACAAACACTAAATATTCTTCTGGTTGAAATGACTGCCACCACCAAAACTGACTCCATGACCTAAGAGTTTGTTCTGAACTGATGGTGTTGTAACAGGTGTTCTTGTTGAAAAGTGGATTCAAGAACTCAGTTAGTGGCAGAATCCACAAATCCACATCTCTGTTTCAGTGTGTGAAAAAGCAGTGATGTGAGTGCTGACTGTACATCCTCCTCAAAGAAATACTGCATCTGAGTATCTCTGAATTTCTCCTTTCCCTGTAACACACAATGAACTAAACTCTCATATTGCATCTTTCACATAAGCATCTAGCACATCCTCTTCATTCTCTGGCTTCCTAAGTCTGATTTTTACACTAAGTTAAGGGAAAAGATATGGTTAAATGCATTAAGATGGTTGAAGGTTCTTTGGGACTTTGAAATGTCAAAAGTTTTCTGAAAGTTTCTATTAGGCCCAGCATACAGGGAGTACTGAGAAGGTCTGGTTAGCCAGAAAATCTTTCTTCAGAGAGAGACTGCTGCATTGATAGTCTAGGACACAATATAAAAAAGCCAAATCAGATTCTTTCAAGAGACTTACCTATGGCAAACATAGCAAGATCTATCTTTGTGGATTGGACATCCAGTGCCACCTCCAATTCCATACACATACTGATTGCTTTTGGAAGAATTTTCAGCAAAATAAATCCCAGCTCCAAACATGCCGCCTATATAGGCATGTCTCTCATCAAAGCCTTTGTGAATGATTGCATTCACAAATGGGGAGCCTAAGAGAAAGAAAGTAAAACACTGAAAATACAGTACACACATTTCTGTATGTGTCACAATTCAAACACTTGTTCCCAGTGTGTGGGGAACTATGTGGCCTTCCTTGTGAACATGCACTGTGAACTTTGCTCACCAGGACAAACTCTGTATTTGTGCACAGTAAAGGCTTCAACTGGCTTTACCTTGCTAATGATAAGCTATCTTTGGAATGCTTAACAAAACTAACTTATCAACTTATAAAACCAAGAAAACAAACAAAAAAAAATCGCACCCCAAAACAATCCTTAACAGAATAAAGTTTGACCTTTAATCATTTTGGTCATACAGCTGCCAAAACAGCCTCCTTGAGGAGGCACACTACTTAATCTTCATTCATAATTACTGAAATGTCTTCACTTAGATCTTTGAAGTCTCCTTTGGGGAGGGACAAGGAGATGCAAATTTCAGAAGAACAATACAGTACATTGTATCATCCCTTGTGAAATACACAAACACTTGCTCATAAAAAACTCATGTAAAACCTGGAACCTACTTCCACTGAGGAAATTGACTTTCTTTGAGACAGTAGAAACCCTCCAATAAAGAGTGCTGATGATGAAATAAGTTCATTAAGTGCATTTCAAATTCTCACCATGAAACAGCATCCTTTCATTGGCATGGTTATGATTCTCTTCAGAGACCTCTTTCCTTCTGTGTGTGTATCTTTCCCATAGTTTTTTGTTGCACACTTTCTGAATCTGAAACAGTCAAAATAACACCAAAAATCTCAGTTCACTTCACTGGACAGATAATCTATAGCCACTACACTACAGTACAGTTACACTGCCACTGCAATGAGAATACTTTTCTTAGGCCTCAATGAAACACAAATTGACTTACCCTGCACAAACTGATTGTTGTTTTATGACAAGTAAGTAATAGCTATATACTTAAGAATCAATTCATTTTACAGAGCTCCTTGTTAATAATCCTTAAATTAAATATGCTCTAATTTAAATTTAACAGGCTCAGTCACAATTTTTCTTGATGCCGAATCACTAGTAAAAAGATCAATCAATAAATTAAGAAATGTCTTCCATGAAGATTTGTGAAGCACTTCTAAAAGAAAGTAAATAACATACTCCCTGCAGAGGTATGCTGGGTATTGCAATGTCTTGTGCATGCAGATATAGCATAGCAATTCCACTGTAACTTCAGTTAAGAATTAAACTTAGTAGTACTTACTTGCAAATCAAAATATTTATGATATTAATGAAAATTACCATTACTTCAGAGGGAAAGCCAGATAAATACAAACCAAAATTCCATTAGATTATTTAAACTCATCTACTGCCTATTTTTTTACACTTGTTTGATGTTAAATCAAGCCAAAATAAGAGTTCAAAAGTTTTGCTTTTTCTTCTTCTCTTTCTTTCCTGTCATTCTCCCTCAAAAGGAGAAGAAACCCTCTTCTGTTTCTTATAAAACCTTCTGCCTTTTCCTTCAAAAATTCTCCAGTTTTCAGTGACATCTTTCTATGTCAATTTCTTCCTGACCATTAACCCATAAATAGCTTTTCCATATAAATTAAGTCTTTGAATTTCCCTGGAAAGTGATCTTTATCCTGTGCATGTCTCAGAAAGGCAAATCTTGTCACCTTATGGAACTCAAACACGTGTAGAACGTTTATGGATATGTTACTTTAAGACAAAGCTCCAAACATGTAAAACCATTGGCCACAAAAAACTCAAGCACCTTTAAGATGTTGTATCTATTGAAGACTCCACCAGCATGTCCTCCATCTCTGTGCTCTCGGACAGTACTCTGCATCTGAAAATTGAGAATTTAAAGAGGATGACATTCCTGCACAAGATCTTCAACACGTTTCCCTTTACACAAGTCAAGTAATGAAAATAATGAATCATGTATTATTAACACAATTAAAAATCATAAGAGAAATTTTAGGTGACTTGTTGTTAAGTAATGCCAGATTTTGTGAATGCACATGAATAGGTTTAATGATTTAAAAAAAACCAAAACAGTATTTTGACTGCTCCATGGTCTAGTCTTCAAACTGGAGAAGATCATCACTAATCTCTTTAAAATTGTATTTGTTCAGAATTTTGCCTTGTGTGATTACGGCACTTTGAAAGGAAGTGATGTAAAACTGTCTATGACAAACAGGCAATTAATTTGTAGTACAGAATTTAAGTTATATTGAAGATATTTGATATATTATACAGGTTTTAAAAATACTACAAGCAATAATAATGTAAGAAAGAAAAAAGTTACAGACATCATGACCAAAGATTATAAGTGGTCCAGTCAAAGTTGGGAGTCTGAAGTATCCTTATGCAGGTTTTACTTAAACTTAGTGATGTTTACTGTACTGTTAAACTGTCCAGCAATGCTTCCTTATCTGCTTCTTTAGCAGCAATAGCAAAAATACTGAAAGAATACAAAGAATGGCATTTACCTCTTCTTCTACAGACTGAAATTCCTTGTCTTCGGTGGAAAGGTCTATGAGAATAGTTCCACTAGCAGAAGTATTTAGAGTCAGGTATGGGTTCAGTCCTGTGAATGCAATAAAACACAGCAAAATGCATGTGAATGTAATAAAACACAGTCTCAGAAACCACAGCTGTTTTCTCTGATCTGTGGACACTGATCTTCTCTCGGCAAGAATCATCATTTCAGATGCACTAACCCATTTATTCATGCTTAGCTCAGTATACTAATACACACAACAGGGGAAATGCTTGTAAACACTTGCTTACTTCAGAGTTCATTTCAACTCTAGGTAAGTGACACAGTGAGCAACCACTCCCTGTACAGAGTCCACAACTACTGGTGGCAGTGGCATCATGAATGGGAAGAGCAACCTGAAGCACTAATTTAGTAGGAGTGTTTTTCCCATGGTCATGCAGAGAGAACTGACAAAGAACTAAATTTGTCAATCCAAAATGCTTGAGCCTGGTAATGAAAGCTTAAAAGATATGGAATGTTTAAAAGAAAACTTCTCTATCTTTCCAAATATGCAAAAAAATTTGGAATTTTACAAAGAATCCAATGTTAGTTTGCATTGGACAGACTGCACTCTAACTGACATAACTGGCAAGTAACGGGAGCGTAATTACTGGATACAGGAATATGAAGACTGTGTGCATCAACTAACAGGTGACCAGAATTAAACACTAGGTCTGCCATGAGCTCTTTAAAAGGAATAATCTGGGGAAAGTAGAAATTACAGATTCATGCACAGTCTGGAGCCTCACGTTAGCAGTGTGCAACTGGAACAGTGCTCAGGAGAAACAAAGTGGCAAGAACCAAAATAAAGCTCATCCACTACTAACCTCAAAACAATGGTTATACTTCAGGAAGAGATGCCATATGTACAAATACACATATGTTCAAAAATACATCAGGCCTACTTAAAAGGCAAAGTATACAGTTAGTGGCTATGTAAACTTTGAACTCAAACAAGACACAAGGCTGAAATCACACCTTAAAAACTAACTTTTATCCTAATTACTCATGAGTCTGTCCAGAAAGACCTGACAATTACAAGAAAATTATGCAGATTCACATAAATACTTCATTATCAGGAAAAGAATTATCTTAGGGTTGGTTCTTACTGTTTTAAGGAGCAAAAAGTAATTCAGAGATTGGGATAGTGACTCATTACTATGGAGTGAAAATTTTAGAATGAGATTTCACAAATGGTGAATCAGGAAGGGAAAAAATCCTACCAATTCTAATTTATTTCATTTCTGTGAAACAGAGCAATACAACAGTATGTGATATTTCAAGCAGTCAAAGAAGAAAAAGAGATTTGGAGGGTTTTATTTGCCTTCTCCACAGCCATAGTTAAATGAAGCATACTGAATGATGATGAATTTACAACTGCTGGGACCATGCTGGTATCAACAGTCCTGCACAACTAAAGAGGCTTTAGCAGTAATTTCAATGCAAACTAAAGTTGTTAAACAAAGCAATTAGGTTAATTTTGGTTCACTGAAAGCACACCAACTCTATTTTTAAAGAAAAGTGTAAGAATTTCAGCTGCTCTCTGAGTGAGCAGACAGCATTCTGTGGCAGGACTCAACAAACAGGACGTAACACGCCTGAACTCATCAACAGAATGTGCTCTGCTTTGATGAAGACAAATATTCCCTATCTCAAAGAGCTTATGAACATTTTGCACTAAGTCAACACTTTACCTAAGTACATAAAAAAAAGTGACCACAGAGGAAAAAAAATAAATCAGAGAACTGAAAGTCAAGATTCACAGTAATTCACAACATAAATAAAAGCAAAAAAATAATAAAACCCAAGTTTCCAGTCAGAAGACATTCTTACCATTTTCTAGGTCAAGTTTTATTACCCATTCTTTCTAATGAGATACAAATTGGAATAACATAAGTAATTCATAAAAATTGATTATGTAAAGGCAGTATTATGTGATAATTTAAAATAAGCATATACCTTGTTGTCCAGAAATAAGTCTTTCAACTCCTTTGATGATTTTATGCCTATGGCCATAAGCATTAATGCCAATTTCCTTCAATTCTTTGTGTCCCATTTCAACCAATACGTCCAATGTTATCTATAATTAAAGCAAGACCATGGTTTTTGTACCAGAACAAATGGCACTGACAGTGAAAATATACTCACAATGGCCGTGAGAAAAAGCAAGTGTGAAAAGAACAGGAACATTAGAGGCTTCAGCGTATTATTTACATATTTTACTTTTACTCAATTGCTTTCTTCTAACTTTTTATCTCAAGTAAACATGCTACAAACTACAAATTGTAACCTGCATTGCTTGCAAGTGTTATGCATATGTTAATATATATGCATATATTTTAAGATACATTTTTTAATATATCAATTAAAAATCCAGTTACAGTCCTTTCCTTCATCCAACTCATTCTGACTGTCACTCATTGAAAATCTGTCTTATTACATTATACTAACCAGTCACTATTTATTCCATTGCTTTCTAGCCCAGACTATCTGGAAATAAATATAACCACTTACCTGTTCTCTCTCAAATATGTCAATTAGATGTTCAAGGCCAAGGTTCCGCACAAACTGATTAATGCTAAAATCTACACCTGAAACTAAGTAAGAAGAAAAACACAATGTACATTCATACCTGTATTGTAAAATAAGGCATACACATCTGTGGCAGCAATGAGAGAAGCAGAAATTCCTGGTCTTTTGCAGATGTAGATTAAATATTAAATATCACTAACCAGTATAAACTAATCTGCTCTTCTACATCCCTAAGAGCAGTCTTTGCCACAGAACAAGGCAACCAGCTACCAGAAATGTACATTACTAGAGAAAATATATTGACAAGTGAAATGTCATAGAAATAACCTTTTTATGATACCTGATCTAAGAACAGCCTCTTAAAAACTAGATAAAGTTTGCAGTAAAATACTGCTTGGTATACAGCCAAATTTCATTTGACTTCTCTTTTAAAACACAATTCACCATATTGGTTCTGTTCAGCAAAAAAACAAATTTAAAGGCTCTGTAAGGGGAAAACAGTATAATCTTATACTGCAAGACTTTCAGACTTCTGTTCCTCATTAATGGCATAATAAGGAATCTAACTATTGTGTATGCTATAATACCTCTATGAATGTATGGGAAACTTGACACCTTTGTGTTCACCATTTGTTAAGAAATGCTATTCACTCCTGAAAAAGCCTCACCTTCTTTTTTCTCCAGAACAGTAGCTCCCTCTGCACAGTTTGTACCAACAACAGAGGGAAGTTCAGAAAAACTACCAGACAAGTTGTCAAGACTACTTGCAGCAGACAGACTGGATGGACTGGATGGAACAGAAGAGAGGGAATCAGCTGCAGAACCTGTAGTCTGAGACACACTTATAACCTGAGGTTTGTAGCAAGTTGGTAAGGCAGAAGGAGGCATTGCTGCAGTCAGTAACGCACTGACATCGTCTGCCTAAAGAGCAGAAAACAACTCATTAAAACAGAGAAACACTTTTGCACAATGTTTTTTCCTAGAATGCACTATCATTATAGGAGATTTCTTAAGTACACTGCAAAATAATATTGGGAAAATGCATTTTACAGTGCAGCTTACAAATGGTCTTTTCTGCCAAAAGCATACATCAAATTGCAAAATGTCTGTATGTAAAAGCTGTAAAAAGGTAAAGACTTCAGCATTTCTAAAAAAATGTAATGGCAGTTAAACAGAATTAATTTGCTATGAAAAATGAACAGAAGCTCCTACTGGCAACCAGAACTTATGAAACAAAACAGTTTCTCTAAGTGTAGTTTTATTTACATTATAATACTTAGAAAGAATACCCCTAAGAATTTAACAGACAGATAGTTTCTTACATTTATGCTGCTACAAAGTTTGCTTATATTTTATTGTCATAATTTTTGTATTAGTCAAACTATAAGCCCTGAATTCAAAGCATCAGATTAGACCCATTAATTCACTTTGTTAGCATTCTGAGGTTTTTTCACCCCTAGTCCATACTGAAATAAGATGCCTAAAGCAAGAAATTATTTAAAGAAAATTTATAAAGCTCTATTGACTTCCCTTGCCAGGCATATACAAACCCCACAGAAACCACAGTATTTTTAATTTTGCAGAAGTGGTTGCATTACTGTTTTTCTAAAGGATAGTTTTAAATGAGGTGTCACACATAAGTAAGTATGGATTTCCCAAGAGGAGCCCCATCACTTACAGTGACCAGGTCCAATGGTGTTTGTCCTTCTTGGTTTTTCAGAGTAGGGTCAGCCCCATGTGCCAGTAACAAGGCACAGAGCTGAGTCCTTCCTTTCTGGGCTGCTTCATGAAGTGGTGTGAAAGCCCATTTGTCTGTAGCATTCACACATGCATTATATTTTATAAGTAAAGCTGCTACATCAACATGCTGGAAAAGTTAAAAACACCTGTTAAATTCCAAGGTACCACAGTGTACTAAAATAATTCAGAACTATTACTGTTATTTCTCTGTAATCAGAATAATTCTGAATTTTCTTAGAATGCATTTAATTATGATTTTAGAAAGTATTAAAGCAAGGTGTTTTCTTCCTCACCTATGACATATCAGTAAAAAGGTAAGTAAGATTTGTTCTCTTGTGAAAAAAGGATAGAGTAAAACAAAATTCCAAATCCAGAGGAATCTGAAGGAAAAAAAAACTGATTCTGAACTTCCAGTTTGGAAAGTTCTCCAACTGTTTTGGTTAAAGACTTGATTCAGGGACAAAGATTCAGGAAGTTCACAAAAACAACTGCTGTCTCAACAGCATTCATATAAGTGAAAGTGAGATCTTCTTGATAAAATCTGACTAGCACAGGTAAGGAAAGGCATTTTACAGAACACCTTTCAGCCTGCTGGCTTTTTAGGCATTCGTGGTCAGAAAACTCCATTCGTGACTTTACAGATTTATGAGTCTTTACCTACAACATAAGCTGTGATCTAATTATTCATTCTGTGTCTTACAAATAAGATTGTACTATAACTCAACAGCAAAAGCATTCTACAGAGGCTCAAAATGCTGTCAATGAAATGTACCATTTTAAAAAAAATAAATAAAGTCTCAGAAAGTTTGAGCTATTTACCCCATAAGATGCTGCATTATGCAGAGGAATCAAGCCTCCTTTATCCTGTGCATTCACATCTGCTCCATGCTGCAACAGGTATTCTGCAACCTCCAAATTATTGTAACCAGCTGGAATTGCAGAAGGACAGAATGAATAGAATTAAAACGCCATCCCCAACAGGCTGTGGAGAAGTTAATAATTAACTTAAATTACTTGAAAGTAAATTAAATTGTCAGTACCAGTGAAGACAGTGCAATACCTACTATGAAGGACAGCATTACCTTAAGAGTATTTGGTTTTAAAACCTGTCAAAAAACAATAAAAGACCCTCTCTGGCTAGACAGAACAGGAAAATAATTAAACAGTTTGAAAAGCAACCCAAAATTAATATGCATAAGAATCTAATTTTTTTAAAGAAAAGGTACAGAATCCTCCAGCTTGAGGCTACACTACAACTTGTGCAGACATAGAAAGTTCAGCCGCAGTAATTAGTAACCAATCACTAGTTAATTAGAGCACTGACCTGCTAAATGTAGTGGTGTAGAATGCCGTCCTTGTGTGTCCCGACAGTTGACATTGTCAGGTGAACAGAGCTTTTTTACTCGGGCCAAACAACCTTTCTTTGCAGCATCTAGGAGAGCTGCATCTCCTCTAAGCAGGTCTTGAATATCAGTATCACCATCTTTAACAAGGTCTAGAGGAGTATTTCCATCCCTGTTTTTCTTTGTAGGGTCAGCTCCATGCTGTGCACACCAAAAACAGGTGGTAAGGATGTCAGTAAAATAAACATGATGCATCTTAGGCATCTAATGCCTTGTTGAGCAAGTATTCTGACACATATTGGAATCCTGCAGAGAGCCTTCCATTTACTGTGTGAAAAAGGCCAACACAGGTACTAACAGTATCCCTTTTACTAAAAACATTTAACTACAATAATTTAGTAACAACAAATCAATTTCTGAAACTTAAATGGACTTTGAAAGTGAACGAGAAAGAAATGTACCTCCCTCCAGCATATGTAATACCTGTAACAGGAGTTTGCAAATCTCGTATTTTCCTTTTGCTGCAGCTTCATGCAAGGGAGTGAATTTCCACAAGTCAGCTACATTGACAACAGCACCATGTTTAACCAACAGCTCTGCAACTTCATAGTGACCATATGAGCAGGCGTTATGTAAAGGGACAAGTCCTCTGGAAACAGAAGAAGAGAAAAACTATCTTTAAAAACAGAGTATTTTTTCAACAACAATATAAACTTAAAATAAATACATCTTTGACCATATCAAACCCTAACAAATTATTTCCCTCCCCCCCCCAACAGTCTAATATAGTAGGAATCCCTACTGCAGTAAAAACTTAAATCAGCAAGGCACTAAAGAGAAGTAAGAGCACAAGGCCAGAGAAATTCTTGATGCTCTAATATTAAGTACTGCAAATGCTTTTGGATATTCTTAACATCTTCATTCTAACAGAAGTTTCCATGAAAATAAAAATACGTCTTAAGAAAAACGGGATGCTTATCAGCTAGCAATATTCAAAAGCTGATAGATACGACCAATTACAATTGCCAAGAAAATACATATTCAAGCATTTACCCCTTATCTTTTGCATGTACATCAGCTCCATGCTGAAGAAGATACTCCACAACAGATACTCTGTTGTATCCAGCTGCAAAATGAAGTGGTGTAGACTGACGTCCTTCAATATCTCTGCAGTTCACACTCTGGACTGTACACAGCTTCTGTGAAGTTCCCCAAACAAAACATGTCACTATATGTAGTGTTGACAATTCTAATTTAGTCATAGAATATTGTTATACACATCTAATTTTGCATAACTGTTTTCAATAAAGAAACAGTATTTTTACAGTCTTTACTTTTTACAGATTTCATCCTGAGGAAAAAATCCACCTGCCCCCATATCCACACCTCTAACTTCAATTAATGCTTTTTATATAAGGCATCTGGAGGTGATGAATATTGTATTCTGCAATCTGTAGTGATTGTGCAATACAAAGGTTTTAGGACCGATCATAATTCTAAAGCAGTCAGTGAAGGATTGTTTGATTGCTTGCTTTGAGAAATTATACACTGGCATATAATTCTGTGCTACTTTGGCTGGGGTGGAGTTAATTTTCTTCACAGTGGCTGGTATGGGGCTGAGTTTTGGATTTGTGCTGCACACAGGGCTGATAATACAGACATGTTGTTGTCATTGCTGAGCAGGGCTCAGACAGAGCCAAGGCCTTTTCGTGCTGCTGCGCTGGCCAGGAGGCTGGGGGGAGACACAGCCAGGACAGGTGACCCCAACTGACCAAAGGGCTGCTCCAGAGCAGATGGCATCATGCTCAGTACATAAACTGGGGGAACAAGGAGGAAGGAGGGAACATTTGTAGTGATGGAGTTTGTCTTCTGAAGTCACTGTTACCCAAGATGGGGCCCTGCTCTCCTGGGGATGGCTGAACACCTGCCTGCCCATGGGAAGTAGTGAAATAACTCCTTGCTCTACTTTGCTTGTGCGCGTGGCTTTTGTTTTCTCTATTAAGCTGCCTTAATCTCAGCCCTCGAGTTTTCCAGCTTTTACCCTTCTGATTCTCTCCTGATCCTGCTGGGGGGAAATTGACCAAGCATCTGTGTGGGGCTCGGTTGTTGGCAGAGGTTAAACCATGACCAATTCCCTCTTCTGTTTAAGGAGAGGTTTAAGCTTACTTTTACGGTATCCACATCTCCAGCCTTTGCAGCCTCCAGCAACTGTCGATCTGCATCAGAATTACCTAATGGGATACCTTCTGCAAAATAAATGAGATTGCATGACAGGTTAAATGTAGGCAGTTGAAGAAATTTGTTAAGACAGGAAATAACTTGAGCTTTTTTAAAGGGAAATCCTTGAAATAAAGTTAACTAATTACTGACAAGTTTTGTCTCTGTTTACTATCTACAACTATAGCTGCTAGAGCTAATGGTGTTTAACCATTAGCTAATGGGAAGTTAAGTTCAGCAGCATGCTTCCTGTATGTTTTGGAATATTGTGGAACCAACAAAGCATTCTTATTTCTGTTTCAGAATTAGACCAGATCAAGTTTATGTATGTATTATAATGTCCAAACCTTACTCTTGAAAATCCACCTACACGGTTGCCTCCACTCACAAATGCAAATCAAGCATTTTGTGTTTTAGAAACTCATTTTCTAGTTTCAAGATTCCCCCCACCCTATGTCAGGATTTTAATAAAATTATTCCAGGTGACTATACCACAAATCTTCATATCTGATTATTCAGACAGTAAATTATATTGTTAAGTAGAAAGTAAAACATCACCTAGAACTGTCTTTCATAGAACATTTTTTTTTGTTGACTAGTCTTCACTATTCTTTGGCAGCACTTGGAACAGCAAGTGAAACAAAGCACCTCAGTGGATTCTGAATAACTCAGCATACCTTGTAGTAGCTGTTGCACACTTTCAGTCCCCATTTGTAAGGCTGTAAAGCCTTGCAGAGACACGATGGAAGGATCACATCCAGAACTCAGCAGCAACCTGCATGTCTGAAGATGACCACAATGTGCTGCTCTATGAAGAGAGGTCTGGCCAAGATTATCTAATGCATTAACCTAAAAAATAACACAGACAAGAAATACCACCATCAAGTTGGTATTAAGATGTTTTCATTGCTGACTGGGAACATTTCACAAGTAGCATCCTTACACTAATAAAAATAACTTATTTAGTATATTTCCAAAGGTGATGACATTTCAAACAAAAACAGTTCATAAAGTAGCCCCCTTTTAGAGGCATGGGAATTATCCACTGCATTTTTACCACAAACAGGAGTAATTCACTATTTTGCTCCTCGCAGTACTAACTTCAATGCTAACGTGTAGAACAGCTTCTACCTTGCATTGGCTTATTGTGGTTTCTCAGCCTGAGGGCTTCCTATCTGTTGGCTCAGTCAAAGTGTATTCAGCAATTTAAAACTCTGCACCTAAACCCTACTTTCATTCCCTTCTCTTCCTCTGGTTTTGGAAAACTTCATACAGTCAGGCTACAATCAAATTTCTATGAGAGAGATTCAACTCAATCTTGGAGGCTTCAAGCACTACAAAGTCTCTCCTTTCCACATTTTCTTTCTGTGGAAGTTTGAACTAAACATTGTATTATGAATTACCATTTTGCTTTAATTTTACTTTTTACTGCATACAACACCATGTAAAGTCTGTCACACAGTTCAGTTTAGCTTCTTGCTGTTCATATATACCCCCCACATTTTTTTCTCATGTATTCCATTATTCCTGCTGGACAATGAAACATTGAATAAGACACTTTGAAAGTTTTCCTTTCCCAGAGAGAACTACGTCCTCACTTCTTAAAAAATAGGACCAAACCAATGATGATTTTGTTATGTACAGGGCTGTACTGATGGATTGATGGCCTGTAGCTGAAGTCTCCAAATCTAGAACCTTCCAAAACAAATTATTTTACCAAACCTTCCACTCTCATGGTGTGAAAACCTGTACAGTACATGAATGTCAACAAAAGTATGATACTCATACCTTAGCTTCATGTTTCACAACTACTTCAACAACATCATTATGAGCTTTTTCTGATGCCACATGCAGAGGAGTCAAGAAGCTTAAAAAAAAAAAAAAAGAATAATTCAAAATGTATTTTGCAAAATCTTCTAAGCAAACAGTTAAGAGCATTCATTTGTAACCACTCACTCTTTTGTTTTTTCATTGATATTGGCTCCTTTCCTCAGCAGCAATTCACATACTTGTTTCCTCTTAGGATATGGAGATGCAGCAGCACAGTGCTGTAAACATGAAAAAGTTTACAATTAACAACCAGCAAGCAATATGCAGGTTTTGCTGATCAGCAGGCAGTTAAGAGCTGGTGGCATACAAAGACAACAGAAAAAAATCCCCCAAACCCTCAGACGCTTATTAATTTGGAAGATTAATGGGCTTTTGGATTTACTCTGGTATTTTCAAGAACTCCCCTTTCTAATAACTGCTGGAAACCATCAAAACAAAGCTAGCACATATAGCTTGCTGTTGCTTAAGATAAGACTATCCTACAAAACCCAGTCATTTAGACAATCTAAACAGGCCTAAATAATTTATGTTAGTCTTAACATTAAGAACAAAATATCAGTCAGTGTTATTTGCTTAGCTAGACACTGTGTATTCCAGGTTGGTGTGAATTACAACACTTGACACTGCAGTATTTATTGCTAAAGTATTACCTAGTGTGCTTAGGTTAGCCACAATATATACAAAGCCATTAATAAATCCTGAGATATTACCAATGCTGTCTCATGTGTCTGAGGATGTTTGAAGTTCACTGTTTCCAAAGAAAGATGTTTCTTTATACGAGCTACATCTGATTCTCTTGCAGCCTGCAGCAGTGAGTGACCTTTGAATTCATCTTAAAAAACAAAGAAATACATAGCAGAGGGTTACACTCCTTGGCTCAAAAAGGATCAAGAGAATTGCTTCTTTCAGTTAAAAAAAAAGAAATTAATTGTATTCAGCAGACCATGGAGCACACATTTCCAAGTCTGACTCAAGCTATTACATCAATTGACAGAACCTTTTAGTTAAGTCAAAACACTACACAACTTTGGCTTTGTTTCTAAACCAAAGCCAAACAACATCCAAACTGGCTGCACAAGACCTATTTCACTCACCTCTCTGTAGGTTCTACTGTTCACACAGGTACTAACTCAGGCATATAAAAATCTCTACTTCTGACCTATTTCTGGAAAATAATTTCTAGATGCTTTCATGAATAAATACTACTACTAGTGTAGTATTTACTGACAATTTTTGTAAATATCCCAGAAAGTTATTGTTTTAACCACTCAAAGACAGAATCTGAGTTCACTCTTTTCACTCTTCCAGTTTGCTAGACAAAAATCAATGCCCTTCATCAGTTTTTTTCAACTTTCAGTGATTGTGGCACACTCAAATGTATTCAGCATTCTAAACAGTTACTCTTTTCTTCAAAGAAAAAACTGTGGAATAAAAATTAATATTTCAACAATCTTGATGCAATGACAGGAACAAGTATGGGATATGAAAGTGTACTGGCAAGGTCATGAGGGAAAGCATTTAATAGGGAGAAAAGCTACAAAACCCATCACAACCACTTGACTATAAAACTGACAGTAAAAGTCTTTTAAATCCCTTCATTCAGAAAATACAGCAGTTTCAAATTATAAACAGTGAAATATACTGTGCAACATTGCACAATTACTGTTAAAGCATAAGCATTTTCCAAATCTGGTTTCTGGCTGGTCACTGTCTAGGGAATCTAATTACACATTACAAGCTGTAACTGCAGAACTGATCCCACTTGATACTCACATGCTAATCGTTCTTTTAATTGGGGTGTTGGAGCCAAATCAATGGTGCTTTTGTTGTGACAGTTCAAGAGTGTTGGGTCAGCACCATAACTTAACAAAAGAGAACATACTTCCACCCTGTTCTTAGAAGCTGCTTCATGCAGAGGAGTGAATTGCCACAGATCCATTGCATTCACACATGCTCCATGCTTGAAAGGGAAAGGGGTAAAAAAAGATGCAATCAAAACCAGGACGTTAGAAAAAGACTATGTTATTAGTTTTAATACAGTAGACTGTTAAAATAAAAATCAATGCTTATATGCAAACTGTTTCCAAGACACTAATTTTCAATCTAACACAACATTTCAGCACATTGTGGTTTTTAATCACCTGGTGTCCCACAGGTACAATCAAAGAATCCAAAGGCTAGCTAGTCTTTTCAGGCTTATTTCAAAAAGGAAAAGAGATCTGCTACAGGTCAAATCAGAGAAAGAGAAATATTCACATTCTCCTAATCACCTGTGAACAAGCTCTAGTTCTTTGCAGCTCTAGAAAATGTCTAGAGTGACCAGATGTACTAAGATAAATACAAGTTCTGTGAATAAACCCCAAGATATGAATGCCACGGTATCTCAACTGAGATGGGCACTCAATTTTAATTCAAAACATTTAAGTACAAGATTCTACAAGTAATACTCCTGGATGAGTAATGTATGTGTAATTCTTCTCCAATAACATTTTGATTGTACTTCAAGTTCAGTCTATAAGCAAGTACATGCTCTTTCCCACGGCTTCTCTTAAAGATGTATAGCTTTGCAAAAAGTAATTCAGAATTTTCTAGAGCAGAAATCCAATATAGAACACAACTCTAGATAAACAGTTAGACACACAGTAGTGTATAGTCAAAAGTTCATTTGTGGGGCTGTGTCTAGTACCACCACTGTAAAAATTCACTTTACAACTGGCCCCTGAAGTAAAAAAAAATCATGACTATTTATATTCACGGCAATGTAAGCTTATTTCAATAGGTTCTTTTGCAAAATTTTTTGCTAAACAAGTAGAAAGATACACGGAATTAGTGGGGGACTGAAACACACATAGCAGAACAAGAGCTATTCTCTGAGCAGCCAAATGTCTGGAGTTAGACAACAGAACATTCTCAGTTGTTATAACAATCTTGATTTGCTGTGGCAGCTGAGAATAGGCACAGCTCAAAACTCCTTTGGTGGAGTACACATATTATGCTGCAGCCCACATCTTCAAGCCACTAGTTTAAAGTGTATCATACTTATCTTCAAGACTAACATAATCCAGATACACTGCTTCAGTTCCAAGAGTTCCCTTTTGTTAGGAAAATTGACAGGTTTCTCTTTCTTTGGGGTAAAAGCTACAATTCAGGGCCAGAACCAATGCTGTAAAGTTAATTTCCTGAAAAGACTGACTGCTCTTTAGTTTTAAAACATTTACTATCTTTACCTTATCTTTATCTTTTTAATATTCTTTTAAAACATCTCTTATTGCTTCGTCTTCTAAAATATTCTTCTACTGTCAAACTCAAAAAATTACTCAGCTTGTAGGAGTTTTTTTGGTGCTTCATTTTTTATTTGTTGGTGAGTGTAGAAAGATTGAGATAAGCAGTACTTACTTGGTGGTATGAAAATATTCAACTTTGGAGCAGAGAGAGTTAAAAACAGAAAGCACATTTATAAAGAAAAAGCTTCCTTGCAAGCAGAAGATTCTGTAGCTCCAGCTTAATAATCACTATCATGTAGAGCAAAAGCAATTTATTATTAAGTTTTGTAAATCTACATACAAAATAAAAAAATATGCAACTTGTATTAGTCTATTATAAACTGTTCTTATTTAATAATATGCAATTTGATCTCTTCAAAGACCAACCTTTACTAGAAGCTCTGTTACTTCGTAATGACCATAGGAACAGGCATTGTGAAGTGGTACCAGATCTCTACATAGAAGAAAAAGGAGAAGGATGATTAGTTCAGAATACACATATATTAATTTCAAATGCATCAAACACATTGCAACTGGTACTATGCTTCATATTGAACATTTTACAAAAATTATATGACAAATGTTCAAATGAAACTATGGGGAAGTAAGAAGCTGAAGAAGAAACCAGAAAATCCCATCAGCATTTATCAGAACAATAAGCATCTAAAACAATCAGAAGATGAGAAGTGAATTGCATCGTATCAGTGCAGATGAAATGATTCCACTCAGACTTGGAATCCTAAGCAGGAACAACTATCTGCAGGGGATGCTCAGGAGTGACCCTAATTATATCCCTTTTCACAAGAACAATGATGTAATATCTTCTCTTGTGAAAACTAATCAATTCGCATTTTTGTCACAACAGAAAGGTTAAAGGTTACAGAACAGTCTAAAGTTGGAAATTCTCTGTGCTTAAAACAGTATTACTGCTCTTTACTTCACCTCAAAATGGATTTTGTTTATTCTGAACAAAGGGAAAAAGGAACCTACCCTTTATCCTTAGCGTGCACATCAGCTCCATGCTGCAGTAAGAGCTGGACTATTTTCACACGGTTATACCCAGCTGCTAAATGCAATGGAGTAGACTGAAACAAGAGAATGCAGAATGAGTCAGTAACACAAAATCAAGGTTGAGTTTCTATTTATTTTTTCACAACTTGTTAACAGTATTAAATGATGAAGTCCTTCAAGACTTACAAGCTTAAAAAAATCCCAGAGTGCTTGAATCAGACATTTGATAACTATGTTCACTGTTGACCGACTACTCTTGAAGTCAACATGAACACAAATCCCAAATTTACTCCATCACTAATACAAAGGCCACTTTTGGTTTTTTAGCCTACCATAGCTATAAATACTTTGCTGGCACAAACTATATCCTTGTGAAAGGGGAAGTAGGAAGACCATTAGCAACAATGACTGTTAAACTATGAAGAAGTCTCTCTGCCAATCAGTGAAGTAAGTTTGAAAATTATCAAGAGGGACTGTTATCCACGTTTGTGAATGCAGTGAGCAGGGTGTGGGGGAAATTTCATCTCTTCTAAACTCTCACCCTCCAGAGAGCAGACAGATAACTAACTGCTCTAGGATCTTTTCTAGCAAATGCATTCAAGAGCATCAGCAGCACTAAAGGCAGAGTTACAAATTAGTGAGGAGGAATCTTATCCTCTGCATTTACAAACCCATCCACTGAACCAGATTTCTACAGTTCCTAGAGGATGAGCCTCATAACCAGATGAGAAAACAGAGATGCATCAGTGTTTTGGAGATCCCAGTATCTTACCACAAAGCTTCACAAAGGGGAAGTAACTAAATCAAAACTTGGGTGAATAAGTACAAATACTTAATGAGAATAATAATGCCAAAAAGTGATACTCAATAACCTGAACCTTCTGTAGGCTAGAGGCTGAAACCAGAAGACTCAGGGCTTTTCAGAATGGAGATTCTGAACATTTTTATGTCTTTCTTTACCATTACTTACAGCAATGAGCAGCTTGCTCCTGCATCAGGAGCAGCAACTTGCCTAAGGGCTGCTTATGTCAAATAAAGCACCTGTGTATTTCTCCCTGACAGGGACAAAAATCTGTGCAAAGTCCTCGCTTCTTTATCACTGCAGATATGAAGGTCAAGCAGAAGCTTCAACTGAGGAGTTTGTTTATTGATCCTATATAGAATTACTTGCATAGTCCTTTTAAGATTAAAAAACAAAAAAAAAAAACAACCCCTCAGCTGGCTACTAGAGAGGTGGAATCTTATTTTTCCCGCATACAGTGAAGAAAGTAGATTTTATGTTTAACATTTTTAAAATCTGATCAAACAGTAACTGGATCATGTAAGAGATAACTACTTTTAAATCAGTTTTAAACAAAAATACCTTTCTGCCATCACTTGCATGACAGTTAACATTTAATGGTGTAAGAAGAGACATCATCTTTTCCTCATTTCCACTCCTGAAAAACAAGATGTGAAATGAGCAGAAATATTCTTATCCCAATTTTTAGTAGCTTTTTCTGGTTTTATATTTTTCACATTCAACAGATCTGACGCAACACATTCCCATCTGCATTGCCAGCATTAAAGAGAGAACAAAAATGCATTTATGGAACTACTTTTGTAGCTTCATTCACAGAAAACAGGCAAAACTTAGCATCTAGATGGAATGCAAGCTCCAAAGACTAAATATCTATATATAAATTACACAAAATTCTGCAAATACAACTAATTCCAGTTATTTTCCAAACATACATACCTGGCACTCTCTAAGAGTTCATCTTTCTTGTATTCACCTAGAAGACAAAAGGGCTTTCTTTAGCTATCAAATAAATATCTGTACGTGCAGTTCAATATTTATCCTCCTCTTCAAAAGTTTTAGAGACCAAAAGTGCTAGAGTACTTACAAGTACTCTTTTCAGTTGTTAAAGAGAGCTTTTAAAAAAGAGGAAGGGTGAGTTTTCACACAGGTGGGTATTGATAGGACAAAGGGAAATGTGCTCAAACTGGAAGAGGAGAGATTTAGACTAAATGTTAGGAGGAAATTCTTTACTCAGAGGGTAGTGAGGCATTGGAATAGGATGCCCAGAGAAGTTGTAGATTCCCTTCCTCTGGATGTGTTTAAGGCCATGTTGGATGGGGTCTGGGCAGCCTGGTGTAGTCAATGTTCCTGCCCATGACAGGGGGTTGGAATTATGTGATCTTTAGGGTCCCTTCCAACCTAAGCCATTCTATGACTCTAAAAATTTGACAGTTCATTATTGAACTAGCATGATAAACTATCCAGAACCCATGCCATGACTGAGATGATGAAAGCCATATGGGAATTCTATTTAGAATTATAAACCAGAGACAAGTCAAAGTAGTATCAAAAAGACAAGCTCCAAACTACTGTGTTACATCAGTTCAACATCAGTCCCAAAGGAATCTAAAGATTATCACTTACCAGTCAGCACTGCTTTTGCAGACGGGTCTGCTAAATCCAAAGCTGTTCTGCCATCTGTGTTCCGGATGGTTGGTTCAGCACCGTGCTGCAACAGCACTGCAAAAATGCCAAAGTTTTCCATGAGAAAACAATTCTACAAGACAAAGTTTATGAGACATAACATTACTGTCATCTGCAAACAACAAAAGAATCATTCTAACTTCCTTTTTCCAATTTTTAATGTCAGCATTCTGCAATGTCATCTGTGACCAGTGTCTCTGATGAAACATGTCTAGACACATTTTCAGAGAAAAAAGCAGATCAGAAAGAGAACAACTACAGACCGACAAGAGAAAATCTCACTTGAAAGCTTGTGACCGACCCACCACAAAACTCAGCTATTTTCCATCAGCTCCAGAGCATGCTGCCCCAAGTCCTGTGCTAACCTGCAGACAGTAGTGGCAGGCTGTGCATGCTGAACTCAGGTTAAACAGGCAATGTTATCTGTACAGCTCTCTAGAGTTTTACAGCTCTCTTAAAGTAAATGGCAGCAAACCACACAATCAAGAAATGTGTCTCGACTATGTGTCTAACTTTCTACCTCCTCCTTAAAGAGTTCCTCTTAAGAACTGTGTAGGTAAAACAGGTAGTCAATATAATTGAAGTTTTCCCATCCTTAACTAATTTAACACAGCTGCTACACATAAGACAGAATGAATCCATTATTAAGATCACTTCTGTTCTTCTCACTGCACTATGATCAGAAGCAAAAGGCAGCATAAGAGTCTAGGCTGAAATAGAAGAGAATTTAGCTCCATCACGTCACTTTAAAGCACTTTCCCCATGATGAACCTTAATAGGTAGACTTTATAAAAAAACTATAAAAAAAGATCCAAAAACCTGTATCTTGTAACAGTGACATATGTATTGAAGTTTATGAAAGATGTTTACTTTTAACCCTTGTATCAGCCATAGCTCCATAGAGTTAAAATGGTCTTAAAAGGGTTCTAGATTTTTTACAGTGAAAACAAGTGAGTCAGTCACAGGAAGAGTGGGAGAAAATTACCAATGCAGACATCTGTCTTCCCCTTAATGGCAGCTTCATGAAGGGGAGTGTAATTCCAATTATCTCGAGCATTGGGATCTGCACCGTGCCGCAAGAGCAGATTGACAACTTCAGCATGGCCAAAGGAGCAGGCGTTGTGAAGAGGAATAAGGCCTCCATCATCCCGGGCGTGGACATTGGCACCACTTTGAAGTAAATATTCAACTACATCCTTCCGACCAAAACCTGGAAGAGGAAAGGGAGAAAAGGCTTCAGGGTGGGGGAAGAGAAATTCCTGCCCCAGATGTGCAGATTAAACCAACAAACTTCAGTAACAGTGACCACTCCTAAAGACAATCACAACTGGCGTATTTGCTAAAGAAGCATTTATATACTAAGGATGTTTCTGAAATTCTTTAAAATTTGATTGAATTCAGTAGAAAAGTAATATTAAAGATTACAGAAACAATTAATATCTTGATAGGGTTCCCTCCAATTTCAGCTGTATCTGGCATACTTATATGTTTATTGTACATCTGGCAAATGAACTAGGACATCAAACTGTATCTATATTTGCTTTACTATCTCCATATGAGGCCAGAACCACAGACTCTACAGCAAATTCACTTTTGAGTCTCACCATGCCACTTACCCACCCTGCCTGTCCTAACAGAGAAGAGTAGTTCAGAATACTTGGGATGAGAACTGGATCAGATACATGGTCCATGCAAAACCAATTTATCTGCACAGGCACAGTAACTCATATTCACTGCACATGCAATCATATTTCTGCTGCCAAAAAAATTATTAGTGGCTATACCCATGCAGTCTTATTGTCTATATTACATTATATGCATAATGTTTCTCATTTTTCAATATGTTCAGCTATTCTAAGTATTATAAATACTGTTATTTTTCTTAAATGTGTCCTGACATTTTTCTTGTTTCCTCAAGCTTTCAAAAAATTCTGTTTATAGTTTGAATATATACTCAAAATGTACTAAATTATTTTGAGGAACTACTCAGAAGAGAAATTCACATGTGCACGAGTCCTGCAAACACATAATCAAAACTGTAATTTGATGACAGACTGCTTGGTATTTTCTTCTAAGTACCAAAAAATGTTCTCCAGGACTGCTGCAATCATGCTACACAAGACTCTGATCAAATTCTTTATTACATATCTGGCAGCTAAACCACTCATTCTTGTACAGAACAATTCCCACCCCTCAAGGTATTGATGTAAAGCCACGTTTTTACAGGTAAAATTCCTCACCAGGAATCAACATCATAATTGAAAATCAACATCATAATTGAAAATCAGCTGTAGTAAACCTTATTCTAGGCATAGAGAATTCCCTCTATTGAATACAGACGTTCAATCAGATACAATTCATGAGCAATCCACAGCTTCTCTCTCAGCAAAGCCTGCATCTATTCACAAAGTACCTTCAGTACAGCAACACCCCTGCAGCTAATTTGATGTCCATGAAATGAACTCATTTGTATCACACCAATTTTTGTAACTTCTTTCCAGCCCCGAGCGCACAGCAGGGATTCCTTACTTCCTTGGGGAAGCATCTGCACAACAGGGCACCATATATGGAAGGGGAATTATTTTCCCATTGCTTTCTAAAGGATGCATGAGTACAGAGGAAGTGGCCAAACTGCACAATGGTCTCTGCCTCTGCTGTTTTTCCTGAGAGTGGAAAGCAGGGGCAGCCTTTGCTATCACGGGAAGGCAGTCACTGCCTACTCCAACAGCTCCTCTTCACCATTAGTTGGCTGCAGTAAAAACTATTTCAACACTTTAAAAAACCCCAACACTGTAATTTTTAAGAGGTAGGTGTTTTCTTTAGCTCTTGGGCTTTTATCAAGAGACCACGTTTCAACTGTGCAAGGTAATGGTCTTATCATCATGATCTCTTTGTTTTAATTGCCAGCAAGAAAGGCTGGCTACTCAGGACCCCGAGCTGACGATCTTCTATCACCTGTGACAGTTGAGCAGCTCAATGCACTTGCTCCCTGGAAAGTTACAAATTTTTAGCTGACAATTTGCAATTATTAATCACAGACAAAATGTACAACTGTGCATAATTTTAAAAAGGTATTTATTACAATCACAGTGGGTTATAACTCACATTCAGCTACTTCTGATGGGATAAAAAGCTAACAGAAAGAACTTAGCTCAAATTCTTCTCCCCTACCTTGGGTATTCATATATTTTATGAAATTTAGATTGCAGGAAGGGCATTTTACCTGCCAAGTCCTTAAAACCTTGTGATACTTTGACACACACTGTGAAGAAAAAGACTGACTTGAGGAAATAGATGCAGTTTATGATGGGAGAGGATGGAGCCTCTTTTATTGTGAAGGATGGTGGGCTCTTGACTAAACCTTCAGGATAACTTAACTATCACACACACAGTTGTGTACTACAAAATCCAAAGAGCAACCTCCAGCAAAACTCCAATATGTATTACTTTTGATAATGACACATTTCTAGGGAGAGCCTGAAGCTTTTTTCTTTTTCTTCAAAATCTGCCTTTACAAACTGACACATAAAAAAAGAGGAATTGGGTTTATTTTTTTTTTTAAATTGTTAAGTAAGATCGGGGAAAAGACTTAAAAAATAGAACCCAAATTTAGACCCAGAATGCCACTAAAAAAGGAAAAAAGGGCAATACAAAACATGGTGACATTATGTATTTCAGCTCCAACTCCTCCATAAAAGAAATCTTGAAACTGAATGAAACTAGTCAGAGAAGTTTTGTAATGTATTTTCTAAGAACACCCAGACAACTAGGATAAACAAAGCCAGAATAAAACAGATTTTTGCTTTTACTTCCTGGAATGTGACTCTTTCAGAGGCAAAGACAAAAGAAGTGAGTATTATTCCAACTGTGAATAATAGGGGAAAGGCAAAAACCAAACAAAACCAGTCAGGCCCAAGTCCAAGAGCTACTTATGTCCACCTTTCACACAGAGCCTAGTGCAGGTGGGCTGACAACAGCAGAGTTCGACCTGAGGGGTACAGAGAGTTCCTCAGAGAAATCACACAAGCGTTTTCTGTCCCATTTAACCAGAAACTCTCAGCATCTCCTACAGGCCGCTGAGAGGAGCAATTAATTTCTCTGTAGCAAGCTGGAAGAAGACTCGGGATGACAACAGTGTCTCTCATTTACACACCAACATGTTTAACCTCAGAAATCTAACAACTACACGAACCTATGGCTATACATTTTAAAAGAAAAATCTTTCTACAAATCAGGAGTTATTTAAAGTCAAGACAGATCACCCCTGTTCAGAGAAATAAAACAGATCATTATAGTGAATGAGAAACATCTTAGGGAAAAAAACCCCAAACTAACCAAAAGCAAATAAATAAATAAAACCTACCCCTCACTTCTCCCAAATGCTCTAAAACATACACAGTTGTTTAGAAGTTCAGAGTCTATAAGTGCACAGGAAGGATTGCTGCATATAAAAAATTAGCTACAAAAATTTATTTTCCTCTGACATTTTAAGTTGTCAAGTTGTCTCCTGAGCTCTCTTGCCAATTAAGCTTTTTGAATTTATTAAATACTGCTGTCCTGAGAAGACTTTCAAGAACCTAGACCTAAGTCTGAGTCAAGCTCTCTTAACATGAGGAAAGGACACCTGAAGCAGAAACCTTTACCAAAACAATCTAATAAAGAAAGAAACATCTCTGCTACTACCCATATTGATTAGCTGAAAAGAAGCTGCTGTTTTCTGCAGCCTGTCAGCCCTGGAGTCCTACATCTAAGGCTGTAATTAAACCAAAACAACCAACATGAAAACAAGAGTCATAGTCAGGTCTTTGTCTGAAAAGGTGGGATACAATCTTCTGGCCAGCTGCCAGTGAAAGCCGTTGTCCTGTGACGTCAGGCGTTTGCTTACCTACGTCCTGAATTAACAAAGTCCATTTGTCAAAGATAAGAACGCAAAAAGCTTAGAAACGGTGTTGTCTGACAAACACCTTCATGCGTTCAATTCTGAAAATGCACAGGCCCGCTGAAATCCATGAGAACTGTACGTGGGACATGTGTCCCTGTCAGAGCTCACGTGTCACAACACGAACAGCAGAAACCCCACTCCAGATCTGTCCTCAAAGCCAGACGAGGTTTGTTTAAAAAAAAAAAAAAAAGAAAAAAAAGAAAAATGAAATAAGCGAGCAGACACAGCTGTACCGCTCGCTGACCCCTCAGCGTGGGTGACACCGGTTCGGGCCCGAGGCCGATGCTCGGGGCCGGCGGAGCGCTCGGACCCCGGCGCTGCGCCCGGCCCGAGCGGCGAGGCCCGGGCGGCCCGGCGCTGCCGGCGCTCCCCCGCGGCCCAGCCCGGCGCCCCGGGGAGGCGGCACTGCCGCCCGGCTCCCCCTGCCCCGGTACCTGCGGCGAAGTGCAGCGGGCTGGACTTCCTGCCCGCCGTGTCCCGGCTGTTCACGTTCTCGGGCCGCACCAGCCGCTTGACCCGCTCCACGTCCCCGTTCCTGCAGGCCTCGAACAGCTCCCGGGCCGGCTCGGCCGCCGCCGCGCCGCAGCCCGGCGCCTCGGCCAGGGCGGCCGCGCCGCCCGCGCACCTTCGCCCCGCCATGGCCGGGCCGGGCCCCGCGCAGCCCCCGCCCGCCGCCCCTCACGGCCCGGGGGGCTCCGCACGCACTCCCGGGCGGGCGCTGCGCCCGGCGGAGGGATCCGGGCACCGCCGGCCTCGTGCGCAGGCGCGCGCGGCGGGAGCCTCCCAGCGCCGGGCCGCGGTGCTGCGGCCCAGGCCGGGAGCGGAACCCAGCGCGGCCCCTCACGGGCTGCCCTCAGTGCCCTCTGCTCCCTCGGGAGGGATGGTGAGGAGCAGAAAATAAATACAGCGCCAGCCATTCGTCCCAGAAGAACAAATGTGTCTTTGGTGCTTTCAGTAGTTAAATGTGAGGATTTTTCTGTTCAGGGATTTTTCCCCCCTGCAAGTGTGTAAGACTGCATTTTGGTGCCAATGGCTTCATGATCCTTGCACAGTTGCTTGTATAGGAAAATACTGTGACTCCTAGGAAGTTCAGAGCTTGCATAACAACTATGAAATGGAAATTATACAACTTAAATGACACAGTTCTCTTTATTAATCTCGAAACACAGATATTAAAAAACCTGTTAGTTGACTTTGCCAATTCAAGGTTTTGGAAGAGAATAGGAAGTGTTCTGTTCCTCCCTGCCCCTGCAGTAAGCCTCATCGGCTTGATGGGGAAGCCTGAGCCTCTGGGACTGACTGGAAGAGAATTCAGTTGATCATTCTGAAACGTGATTTTTTTTTTCATTCACACCATATTAAAACACTTTGGAAAAAGTAGCTGAATAGGGTCAGTACCTTCCTGTTGCAAATGCAGAGATGAGTAGCTCCAAAGTCAATTCACCTTGCAGACTTCTGTCACATTAGGAAATTACTTAAGTACAAGGAAAAAGATCTAGCACATTTGTACAGTCTAGTCACTTCCATTCTGTCAAATATCCCTGTCCCTGAAACAAGGCAGTTACATCCAAATTTTCTTTCCCTGATCCATGCTGATGCCTAAACTGAACTCAGGAATTTTTTGGGGGAGACTACAAGCCGTACCAGGCTGCCACCATGCTAGGGACAGAGCAAGGTCTGATGCTTGTGTCAGTGTGTGTTCAGTTTGGTAATTTACACACAGCCACAGCAGCAGAGTGACAGAAGAATGCAGCCAGCACAGGGCAGAAACCACATGCTTTGACATGCCTTCGTCATGTGTGTTTTCTGTAATCCCACTGGCTTCTCTCTGTGTCTCCATTGAAATTTCAAACTGTGCTCAGCAGGCAGGGAATAGCCAGAGTCCCACACATACATAATTCATCCACTGCTTTGCATGGGGCCATAATGTTCCCAAATAAACTGTCATCAACTGTGGCTCATGGGCCCTCTCAGACCTTCCCAACTCCTCCAAAGTGTGCATGATGAGAGCTTCCCTTCCTGCCTGCAGGCACCACAGACTGAAAACAAGACCTGCAATGCTGCCATTTGTATCTTTTATTATCACCATTAGCATAGCTTGGAAAATGATACAAGCTTTTGAGTTCATAAACCCTTCTCTGCAGAAGCAGAGAAGCAGCAGAATGCACTAACAGCAGAAGCAGCAAATACATTAACTTGACTGCTTTCATTTCAAAATTAAAGAAGGGACTTTGTATCTAGAAATCTGTGGAAGTGCAAATACTTGTGTAAACACAAACACATCCTGCTCCTCAGTCTTCTAAATAATTTAAAATCCAGAACAATATTTTACTGTTCCACTGGAGCATGATTATAAAGAGCATAGCCTGAAATAAATTCTACATTCTCTCCACATCACTATACCCAAAAGGTACTATTATTCTAAATTATCTGCAGCCTGATTTCCTTTTCCAGCATGCCTTCATGATAGCTTGACTGTGAAACTACAGCAGGTCTTTATGAATGGAAACAATTAAAAAAATTACTCTGTAAGAGCAGGATTCAATTAGCCTTTAATTCAAGAGGCAAAGACTCTCAGCATATTATAGGACTGGTGTGTTAATAGCCTTCTCAGTGACTTTTGAGATTCACCATACATACCCCCCTTTTATATGTTATTTATATGTTTATTTATGTTATGAGAAAATAATCTGTAAAATTCAATATTTTTCTTCCTTCTTCTGTACAATACCATGGTTAGAAAAGTATAGCTGAAATATATGCCAAATCCCACTCAATACAGGTGGCAGGGACTTTTCTAGATGCAGCAGGGGGTTTGTAACCCACCTGTTACTAACCCAGCCTAAGAAGCTCAGCCATGAACAGATCAGAAACATTTCACTGTTATTCCTTTTAGTTTAATTTGTGATATAACAATGGCCTCTACCTTTGAAGTATATTTATTCTGGTGGCATAACCTCACAAAACAGAAACATGAAGTATTTTGGAAGCGTGCTCAGTTTGTTTAGGAACATGCTTGGTTGGTCACTAGAGGGCAGGAAAGGAAAGGAGATAAAAAGGAAGGAAAAAAATAGAAAAAAATGACGGGGGAAAAAAAGAAAACAGAAGAAAAATAAAAATAAATAGAGAACTATATAGAAAAAGAAAGGAAAAGAGGGATTGTTGGGCATGGAAAGACTACAGCAGCCTTGCAGCCTTAAGAAGAAATTATTTTCCTTTCTGCTTAGGAGATTAAGGTTTACTTTTGGGGAGAGACACTGTTCATGCCAATCTACAAGGCAGTCCATCAGGTTTAGGATTTTCGGCTGTCAGCCCTTCATGTTATGAGGATTTTCCATTTTTTTCCAATTGGTCCTGCAGTTCTTTGCCTTGCTCTTGGAAGCAGAGTAAAATGCTGGAATAAATAGAACATTTCAAGAGTTCAGAAATTTAGCGTATTCCAAAAGGAGAATGATTCAAAATTTATTCCATTTGAAGTATTTCCAGATGAGACTTGGAAAAAAAGCCCAAACCAGGGATAATTAATGTGTACATCAGGAAATAATAAAACGTTCCTATAAAGAAAAGAGTTTATTTTGGAGAGAAACAGAAGTGATCTGTTGTTTATTACTATATTTTTATAAGTATAAATAGAAACTTTCTCAGTGCAAGCTTCTTTTTCTAAATTAAAAGATCAATTTATGAAATATAGGCTCACTGCAAAATCAAAGCAGTACAGGCTGTACATTAGTATGTGTAATACTGGATCTTTACAGAAACTTTCTCCCTTCCCCTTATTTCATCCATCAAGTACTTTGGCTATGTCTCTTAAACAAGCAGGAACTGGTTCTTTTCTTCTGCCAGTTACCCATGTGTAGTTAGTGGTGTTTTATATGCAACACCTATATTTAACCAGCAGTTGGGGGTAAAGTGTAATAATTATAACATGTTGTTCTGGAATAACAAAGGAATTAAAAAGAAAAAAAACAAAAACGAGGAGACATAGAGATGGTGAAATGTTGAGAGACTGAGCTTTTCAGAGAGGAGCAAGCACAAAGCCAAGTGGTCCCTCTAGGAGATGGGGGATATACTGTCAGCTGCTAACAAGCTGTAATGGGAGGCCATTTAGTTATCAAAATACTCTACCTGTGTATGCAGCAACCCAGATAATTGTTCAGCAGCTTCATGACCAGTTGGACAGCAGTTAGAGAAGATTCTTTTTAGTGCTAGGGAGAAGCTTGTGTTCTGGACACCAGCAGCACAGATAAATGTATAAGAGTTCATGGAAACTAGATTGCACAGAAAAAAAGGAAAGCCATTGGTCCAGGATGCCTGTGATTTGTTTAAAATTGTTCCAGTTTTCTGTCAAAAACTGCTAGACAGAAACATGTCTAGAGGGCCTAAATGGAGCTCTTGTTTGTTTATCTGTAGTGCCTGGAACATTCTGAGGTGACAGAGAGCTTTTTTAAAAGCATAGGCTCCTTGCGTGCAAAGCAGAACCACACAGGGTGCCAGCATGAGAACATGGCAGAGGCCTGGGAAGCTGTGATTTTTTTATTGGGAAGAAACCACAAGCAGCAGAGGAGCAGTAGGGCCAAAGATCAACATTGACGGGGGATGCCAGCAAAACAGATTAATCTGTACCTCAAATAGGTATAATAATATGAACATGCTGAAAGCAATTGAAGGCAAACCAGAATATCTGTCCAGCCATGAAATTCATTTTTTCTGGAGCCAGTCAAAAGAAAAAAAAATAGTGGGCTAATTAGGTTAAAATCTGTGTAGAACTGACTGAGATAGTAATAGGGAAAGAGCAATTCTCTTGAAAAATCATCCAAAGGGAGAATATTTAGAAGGAGCAACCAACAAGTAGTGAGAGACTCTCCATGCATTTAAATTGCAATTCAAGGGACATTTTATTAACAAATTTTGTACTTGTTTTCTGTCCCAATTAAAAGCAAAAAAATACAAAAGGCTCTGTGGAGGTTCAGACATCTTCACAATCTGCCCCAGGCCTTTAACAGAAGTGCCCAGGTCCTCCAATAAATTACCAAAGCAGGCAGATTTCTCAGTGTTTTACTCTTAATTGACCTCTGAAGCAATGTTCCTCTTTCCACTGATGGCATAAGAAGCCTATACTTTTAATTTGGATACCTGAATTGGTTGCCTATAGTATGTAAATACCATCCAGAGCAGGCAGTGTGAAGGAAAGCAAAGAAGAAACTAAATGTAATGTTTTTTTAAGGAAGTAGTAGTGTACCACTCCAAATAATTGCGCATAGATTGTCAAGTTATTCAAGAAGGAATGTCATTACAGTGATATTGAAATCAGACATTAAATCATTAAAATCCTAAGACTTACTGTGAAGAATACATGCAGATTTTTAACTTAGTGACAGAAAGTAGGAAACGTTCAAACGGTTGTTGGTGTCACACTCTAATGGTCAGTAATCTTCAGTAAAAGCCTATAAAAATGAATGCAATTTTTTATTTTTAAAAGGAGGATTATGAGAAGTGAACACAATAATGTATATGTCCTACTAAGCATAAGTTATCGCAGAGCTAAACCAGCATTACAGCTAGAAAATTCTCCTTTGGGAGGATTTTTCCCACACCTTAAAATTCATCGTAACCACTAATGTCTCCAGAAAGGGTAGAGTATATTTTGTGAGGGATATTCTTTGAGGAAAAAAGTGCTCCATTAAGACAATTCTTATGTTCCTGCAGGCAAAGTTGAAAATCTTCATCCAAAGATATTTTTGTCTTTAACAGAAAAGTCTCATAATACTCAGATATTTACCAGATAAAGATATTTGCCTTCCTACCCGAATGCAGACTAGACAGCCACTCTACAAATAAGGGGCTAACCTTCACTTAAGGGATGTATATTTCATTTATTTGTTCCCTGAGTCAGTTGAAGACAGAATCCCTTTATCAGAACTACGAGATCAAAAAAAGCAGCAGAACTGCTGGTTGCACCTTAAATTTATTGAAGGCTTGAGTCTAACAAAAGTTAGAAAAAATTGAGTAGTCAGAAAGTTCTGAAACAACTATATACTTGAACAGTGTTGAAAGCAAATTAAATTGCAAAAATAAGTTAAAAGCCTTTAGCAAGAGAGAGAAAATTTTAAGCACTTTATTCAGGCAGTTTATTCTAGGATTTTTTCTGTGATCTACTTTTTTTAATCTCTAATTATTATAAGCAACTGAGATTTCTTCTATATAGTTTATATGAAGCCTTAGAGCAGTAATTTATGTCTTTTTTTATCCATGGAAGATAATTTTTCCATTAAGTTTAGAAAATTACTGATTTTCTTCTTTTATCAAACATGCTTGATTGTTGAAATGTTGCCTTATAGTGACTCTCAAGATCATGGGTCCACAGTGATGTAATCTGACTGCCTCAAAATAGTAAATGGTGCTAAATTTCACTTGGGAATGTGATTATTTAGCACAGCACTGTGTACTTGGCCAGTACAGCCAATGCCTAATACCTGATAAATTCCTCTTTAAATGGCAATAATTTTAGTGTATAGGGTAATGCTATGTAATGAAGATTTTAGCTATCTGGGAAGTATATTTTAAAGTTTTCCTTTTTATATTTTAGAGTTACTGAATACATTTCTTTATAATTAAAAAGTAGGTCATTTTTACTTTGCATGATTACACAAATGCTAACTGTTGCTGCTAAGGTGAAGTTACACAATATTTCATTTCAACAGCAAGGTTACTAAATATATCTTATGTTCTATCTCTCTGGAATGGTTCCAGGAACATGAATGGTCAATCCTTCTCTCTTTCCTTTTCAATTCTTTGCCTCATCTGGCCAGGCCCTGTGGTCTTCAAGATGAGAAATACTTAACTGAGTCTCCTACCTCACTTCCCCAGAAAATACCCAGTGGAAGCCTATTTTACTTCCAGATCTGTCTCATAACTTGAACAACTTCAAGACTGGAAACAGAACAGCTGAATGGAAGGTTAGACTGGTGTGGAGAAGAGTAGGCATGATAGAGATCTTAAAACCTTAAAGACATTTGAAATATTATCTCTGCACACAATATGTGTGCACACAAATCAAGGTCCCACAGGCATCTAACAGTGAAATAGCATTTTTCACATTAGGTTACCAACTGGTTTTCTTCAGAAAGGATCATCAGCGAAATTCTTTCTCTGCTGTCTGGACAGTTCATGGAGCAGAGCTACTGCTGTCTTCCTCAATACTGTCCTTGCATGGAAACTATTCAGTGTGGGCCAGAATAGCCCTTGTAATCTAGATGACATGATCCAGATGTTCTTGTGACCCTCTTAGCCTGTAAACAGAAGTCCTCTGCAACAGATAAACATTGGATACAAGTTGGCCTAATTTGTATTTGGTCCAAGATAAATGGTATTCCTGGAAAAAATATATGGAATGCATACTAGTTACTAGGGATCCTAAATGGTAGGCAAACAAATTATCATTTGAGTCGGTTTGACACAACCAGCAAAGTCTGCTGTGCATTCAGAGGGGTGCAGAGCACTGTAGAACTGATAAGAGCATATGCACAAATGGCTCAAGGGTTTTCTTCTCCATTCAGGCACTTTACACTGTAACAGTATTTGATAATGCTAGTAGGAATATTAGTTTCCCTTTTATAGCTACATTGAGAGATCCAAAAGCAGTCTGTGCTGTAGCAAAGATCTGAGAAGCCACAGTGCAGATTTACCACAACTACTGATACATGCCTGTGTTCATTTTGTCCAAGACAGAAAAACCACAGCAAGGAAACATTGGGAATCCTCCAATTTAGCCAAAAGAGCTTTTAGCAAAACAAACTTGGAATAAAATAAAGTTGTACTTTTCTGAGCAATTCTTACTTAGCATCTACTCAGGTAACACAGAGAGGGAAGTTCTGAGAAATTGGATTTGCCTTATAGACAGTATGAAGTAGAAACTGTCTTTTGCATCTAACAGCACAAGATGTAACACCATCTTCTGGGAGAGAACTGGTCTGCTTTTAGCAGAGATCTCACAGACTCCTGTAGCCCACCTTGGCTAAGAGCTGAATTTAGTTTTTTTTCCCCACATGGCCTAGTTCTGTCTAGCAAAATATTGGAATATTTGGGGTAGTCATACTGACTTACATAGAGAGCTTTGATAATTAAGCTGGTCAACTGCCAGTCCCTTTGGGATAGGAAAAGAATCTGAAAGCTTTGCCTCTGCACTGGCAGAAGAGTGGGAGAGAAAGAAATAAATCTACCATAGATTCCCTTAGCTAACATTCCTCAGCACTGTGTTATTTATTTCTGGACAGATTTATAATGTACTTTGATGCTGAGCTCATAACATTCTTAAAAGGAATATTTAATAAATCCCTGAAGAGAAGAATCAGAAATCAGGACATTATGCTTCAGTATAATAAGAAATGAAACAAGTATTCATGCTACTTACATTGTTCAAAAAAGCTATGGGAAACCATCCTTGTCCAGCAGCTGCTGACTTGGAAGCTTGGGTTAAGACATGGTGTGAGCTGGTGCCTTCCTCTGCACAGGGCCACGAAGGCTGCAGGCTGCAAGGGGCTTGAGAGGCAGCAGGATGGATGGAGGATGGGCAGGGAGTGCAACACTGCTGTGTGAAGTGTGCACCACCTTGCACTTCTTGCAAAACAGCATTTGTACAGCTATGTTGTCTTTTTTATTGAGGTAATTACCCGGTTGGGATGGTAGAAGAGTTCAATGTAGGTGTGGTAAGAGTTAATTCGAGAATGAAAAAAGGGTGAAGTAAAAGCAGATCTTCTGCAAAGTGATATTAAACCACCTAAATAGTTCTGGTGGCAGAATGAAGCAGTCATAGCCTTGCTATTATTATTAGTCTGATCAGGAAGGATGAAATTCAAGCTATGCTCCCACACAGGCCAAGGTCACAGAGTTGCTCAAGATTGATATCTGTATGTATGGATAGAAGTCAGCTTGGCACAGCACTTAAGCTCCTCCTTTAGGAAAGCAGCCTAAGGAATCAGATTTAACCTTTAGTTACTGACTTACTTTGGAAATATACTTTTTCTTGACAAGGAAACAAGGAATCCAAGATTGTGTGTTCGTATTTTGAAATTGCCTGGTTACTGATTCTTTTTAATTTCTAAGTTACACTTTGTCCAAATACTTTAGACAGAAGATTTATTGGCAGTTTGGTTTTTTTTTTTTTAGGCAAACTGCCAGTGTCCTAGTTTAAACCCCTGCTTCTGCTCTAGCTGTTCCCAGCACAAATGTGAAAGCTTAGGTGACATTATACTTTTTGGACAGGGGTTCCAAATTCAAACTGTGACAAGGCTTAATATAGCCCCTCTGTGGGGCTATAATTGGGAGGAATTATGCAAAGCAGCTGGGCATGTGGTTACTGTGAGTAATGGCAAAGTCTGATGGTCTTTTTAATTCTGATGCCAAGCACCCTGATAAATCTTAGAACATGGTGCCATTTGGAAACCCTGCCTTCTGTCCATTGTTTAGGGAAAAAGAAGTTGAATGAAGAGAAACCACCATAAACATAATGTGAATTATGTGTCAAAAAGTTTCAAACCAGAAATTTAAAATCAGTAAAAGACCTCGATTTTTTAGGCCAAAATGGTACTTCTGTTATGCTAAAAACTGAATTAGAAACATGGCTGACAAATTAAATTGTAATTCTGCACACAGGATATTTTGTACCCTGTTCTTTTGCAAAACACCACAGCACTTAAAATTACTAAATGGAACTATTTACATAACTGTTAACCAAGAATCCCAAACAATAAAAAAAATTCATATAAAAAAAGTCTAAGAAGTTTTTGACTTTTGGGAGGTGAGAGGGAAATATTTTCACCAGTGACTGACAATTATCTGCTCTTTGTGGCGACTTAATAGGAAAAATTATATCCTTCTCCTGCAGGAAAAAGTATGGTTACAAAAAAAGCCCCAAATAGTAACAGCCTTTCCAGGGACAAGTCCCAGAGAAGATCTTCCACAGTTCCTTGGTACCTTGACTGGTATTCACTTCACATTCTTTCAACTCAGGGATCTCTAAACAACTTCTTAACTAGCAAATTTTCTGTCAGCTTTTGGAAGGTTTTAAGTTACCAAGTGATTAAGAAGGAAAAATATGAAAGAGATAGTGGAATTTGTTTTTTCTGTTTGAAGCTTAGCTTGGACCAGTTCTGTTGTGCTGTGTACAAAAACAACTTCACATGGGCATGGACCCTCCAGGCTAAATTTGGAAGGAATTCAAAGCAGGCCACAGTGACCTGCAGGGATTTATTTGAATGTTCTTTTCCTTTGCTGTGTACCTTTTATTATCTTATGTCAGTCCTCCAAGTTTATCTATATGAAACTAACACTCTCCTATTTTTAAATTGCTTCTGCATAAGGTGCAGAGCCTTTCCTTTAAGATAAATATGAATAGTTGTGCATTTGTGCTACCAAATTGGCACATGTTTGCAGCAGACCCACTGACACACTAACCTTGCTTTTGCACCTGTTGTGTTAGCATATGGTAAGACTAATTCACTGATTCTGTGAGGGATCACTTGGAGCTCACAGGCTGTGCACCTTGGAAGCTGCCTCAGCTGCACCTGAGAACAAGACTGCTCTTAGCCATTTTTCAGGACAAAGGAGTTCATCTCAAGTCCTGCTCTGTCTTCAGCAACCACCTGACATGATCCTAAATTTCTTAGAAAGATTCACTGAATCAATTCTTGACTGTTTTCTGTCAGCTACAAGTGGGAGGAGGCAAGGATGAATCTGATCCCTTCTCCTTGAGTCCTCTGGGCAAGAATGACACACTGAGTCCCTCTTACATTTCCTCCAGTAACTTGCTTTGCCCCAGTCCAGGGATAAGTTTTCCACTGTGGAGAGTTTGTTGTGCAGGTATGTGAGCCCAGCCCCAGGACTGGCACACAGAGCTGTTAGACACTCGTGACTGGCACAGCTCCTCTAACTGCAGGGATGAAAAAAAAGAGGTAGGAGGAGAAACTGGATGTCAGGAAAACGTGCTTCTTAAAATGTCACGTGTCATTTTAGCTGTCACCTTTTCTTAATTTTGTGCTGCATCAATTGAGGCACAAGGTGAAGGAAACAGAGCAAAGGGAGGGCAATGGCTAGCATCTCCTCTGAATTAGAGACCTTGTGCTTAGCACTGCTCAAAGACACTAAAAGATTTTCGTTTTTTTTTTTTTTCAAGTAACATCCAAGACTGAATTTCTGTCAGAGTAATGATGTTCAGATAAACTCAAATGTGCCTACAAAACACTTACCTGCAGTGAGAATATAGGATTTATGAAGGCTTAAAATTTCCCTTCATGTTTAGACAATGTATCTAAATTATTTTTGCTTGGGCCTTTCTTGGCACATATTGCATTTAAATGATGACATTTGTGATGGAAGAAAAGGACTGACATGAACTGGCAGCACTCCCTTCTGGGTCCCCTTTGAAGAAAAGGCATGATTCCACAAAAATAGGCCTCTGTCACAGCATCTACTTAGAGACAGAAGAAAGCCTCTAGATACAGAGCCTCTAGCCCAATTTTTTCCTAGGCTGACATACATTTTTTTCCATCATGACTTCCTCCTGCTCTCTGCCGCTACTCCAAGTTAAACCAAATTTAGTAGGCAGTTCCAGATATTCCTATTCAAAAGTGTCCCCTGGCAGGAAATCAGTGCTCTGTTTTTCAGATTAAAAAAGAGCAAGCAAGCTAAGCATTTTCTCAGGATGTATGCTTTTATCTCTCTCACCCACTCTAAATCCATGCACATGCTTTTTGCATCAGCCATCCTATCATCAGCCCTCTGAGCCTGGCTACCAACAGCAAATTTAAGGTGGTTGAGTAGTCAATTATCTGCAGGAGTGAAGTCTCAGTGGGTAATTGAACTCATCTACTCAAAAGACTTAGAAAGGAAGAACACTGGAATTAGATTTGATACTATATGTGACCAATGGAGCCACAATACATTTGGTAGTAGTTAAAATACTGTGTGACATAGCAGAACCTCAAAGAGCTCTATGGTACTTTGGCTACAGGTTGTTGGAGTGTCTGGTTTATATCTGTAAGTCATGTTTCCTTCCTGCTATAAAGTCTTGCTCTAATTCAGATCTTTGACTATCTAACTCTTTTGATAAGGCATGGAAACATCATCATTCCACTGTTAAACTTACACCAGAATGAATCTGCAGGGAAAGAAGGTGTGCTCAGCTGTTCTGCTGAACCACTCCTTCTCCCATAAACAGACAGTATAGAAAGATGAAATCAATGTTAGGCAACACTTCATAAAACTGTAAGCTCTTCTTGGCATTTCTTTTCAGCACTGCAGCAGATTTGAGTTGGTTTTTGCCATTTGATCTGTTTATAGTATACTGAAGTACAGAAACCCACGGATTCAAAGGAACCCCATGCTCTGTTAAATTTCTGCAAACTACTGTGGCTGTGGGAATGATGCACAGTGAAAGTGTAATTGTCCCTAAACTGGGAACACACCCCACTGAATGTGTTTCTAAGCACCATTTTGCCCCATCAAGAAAAGCTTGGCAGGAGTTTCAGGTGGGGGTTCCCACCCTTGTTATTAGCTGCATTGTAAGGGTTCCACACTATGTGTGGTAACATTGCTCAGGGAAAGATCTTCAGGAGTATAATTACTCTTTCAAATTCATATGGATAAAGAACAGAAATGATCCTGAGAACAGAGGACCTCAAAGACCCATGAAAGCAATCTGTATCTCTGTTGACTTCGTTGAGAAGGTATCATTAGAAATGTCAGCCAGAGAATCAGGGCAGGGACTTTTTATATTTACATGGTAGATGTTATTCATACTTCACACCAGTCTGATGTGCTTACACTGGAGTTGGTCTCATGCAGTTTCATTAGGAACAGCTGTTTTTTATCCACTTTACATCCAACTCTCATAGCTTAAACAGTTTAAACGAAATAGAGATGAATGTCTTATTTTGATAAAAATGCTAGAAAGAATGTTTTGCTAGCTTCAGCAAACTGATGTAAAAATAAAAACCATAAATGTCAGAGTCCAGGAAGCTCCCTGTCTTGGACAGAATGACTTCTTCCTGCAAGAAGGATTCATTTGCTTTTATTTTTGTATATGGCTATCATAAAAAACAGGGCACAAACATAAGCCTGGAATAAAAAGCCATAGTGTGCTATCAACTATATTATGTATTTTTAAAGTTCCACATGCTGTTTGAAAACACAGAGGACAAAACAAGTTTGCTGAAAACACAGAGGACAAAACAAGTAATATACAAGTACTATATCACTTGCAAAACTTATAGCAAGGGATGATAGAAGTAGGATATACCAGAAGAGACATTAAATGCTACTGACTCTAAGGCTGATCTAAACCTTTTGATTTAGAACAACATCAGTGACAGAAAGCATAGCCCATCTCCTTTGCACAGTATCTAGAAAGGTGATTTAACAATAGTCAAGAATACGTTTAGACTTGTGAAGCTTTAGGATGTAGTATGTGAATCAGCATTCTTGGTTTTTGGATGAACAGATAATGAATCATCACTTCTCTTCCTCTATCTGTACTTACACTGTGTTACATAAAAGGGCCAGGCATTCTGTTTTATTTTCTGGTATTGTACCTGCAGGGCATGCCTAACCTGATTTTGAAACTAGCAGCCCTGATAATAGGGTGTAATTTCTAAAACAGAGACATTCCATTGACCAACACCCCATCCTGCTTTCAACATTGTTGTGCTATGACTAGCAGAGAAGTTTCTCCCTAAATACCTTCTTTGTGGGATATTCAAACACTGACTGTATAAATTACGAATATGGCTATTTTCTTGAGAAGCCAAATGTGTAATATATGACAGCAGTAATAAAATCAATGCATAATTTCTGTGCTACCTGTTTCATACAGAACTACAGTTTATTTTCTTTCATGTTCACTGTCTTTATTACTGCCCTGAGGAAAAAAGCTACCAAGGGAGCAATTTCTTTTTCTTTTGGGGTACAGAGAAATGAAAAAAGTTAGTAATTTAAATGGGATGGAAAAAGATTTATTGTGTAAATATTTTACTTCCCTCCATTTCCCCACTTGCTCCCAAAGGACAGAACCACAACTTCCTCTCCCATAATAGCCAGTTGATATGGCCAGGCCCTGGCTTGGTGACAGCCAGCTCCTGTCCTATGAATAGGCTGAAAACTGCTTTGGCTGGACTCCATCTCTCTGAGCCTCTCCTGTTAGAGCTATGGATCTTTGCATGTATAAATATACTGCAGAGAAATATATGGGTAAAAAAGGATCAAGTACTTCAGGACAGGTTGTCCTAACCTAGGAGAAGGACATGAATGCCACGCCACCAATGCCATGTGTTATTTTGTGTCCCATCTCATTTTCCACAAAGGGATCCTTGATAAAAATCTTTGCCAAAGGCAAAGAGAAAGGTTGGCTTTGTTTTGTTTTTTAAATGCTATGTTTCCAAGAAACACTCTGGTGGATATTTATTCCTTTAAATATCAGAACTTCATTAAAAAGAAAAATTTCTAACTACCTCTGGCTTAAGACAGGCTTTGTTTTCACCTAGTCTGGGAATAAAACCAGAATTCTTTTTCCCCCCAAGACACTCAGTGATGTCTCTTCAGATGAAAGCCCTCAGTCCTATACCCTTAAAGTGTACATTATGGCTAGGAAGTGCATGTCAGTGTCACCAAGGGGAGATCCATGCCTTTGCAGCAGAGTGAAGGGTAGATGAAGTTAGGGCATGAGATCTGTTTTGCTCAATGAACTAAGTCCATCCCAGTGCCAAAGTGGACAAAAAGAGCTAGCCAGGAAGGATGTAGGGGGGTTAGGTTTGCATTCAGAGCAGTGGAAGGTCACCAGCATGGTTAGTGGCCTGGAATGTGCTGCAGAAGGTGAGACTGAGGGAGCTGACTTTGCTTAACTTGCAAAAGAAAAGCTAAGTTAGAGTAGGTCAGACTGCAGCCTCCCAGTACTGAGAGGAAATCAAGAGAAGATGGAGCCAGACTCTCCCTTGAGAAGTACAGCAAAAGGAAAAGAAGGAGCAGTCATATGTTGCATAAAAGGAATGCCAGACAGATAAACAGAAAAAAATAATAGAGTTGTTAGCACTGGCACAGGCTGTCTAGAGAGGCTGCATCCTTGAAGTTGTTAAAAGCTCAGCTGGAGGAGCAATCTGAGCAGCCAGATCTAACTTTGAAGCTATTCTTGCTTTGAGGAGGAGACTGGATTATGTGACCTCAAAAGGCCTCTTGCAACCTCCACTATTCTTGTGACTGCAATTCTCCAGAGAAGAATGCAAGATTATTCTCACTGATTAAACCATTTTGAATCTTGCAAAACTTACTGTAAGCATTATTGCATATATGGAGCAGCACATTTTGACAGTAAACCATCTGGGTTCTGGGAAGCAGCATCTAAGAATAACCCAAAGAAACCAATTTATTGCAAATATCTTATTTAGGCCACAATCTTTCTACAGTCAGGCCCATAACTAGTTCCCTTTCCACTGCAGGATGAAAGAGGACTGATGATGTTACAGCACTTGGATTGAAGAGCTTCATTCTTTCCAGCAAATCTAAAAATGAAGTGAATGTCTGCATGAAATTTGACCCCCATGAAACTGGGGAAAGATACATTCATATACATATGTATGCTGCACCCAAAGAGGCATAACTAGGTCAGATCCTGGGAAGCTCAAATTTTTAGTCTGAAGTGGTTAGAAATTAAATTAAATCTGGAAGAGAAAAGATTCATTCATTCATCTCTTAGTATGCCATAGGGGAGTTTTTTCCCCGCACAGAAAATCCAAGAAAAACTTGGCACAGAATTTCACTTTACTGATTTGCAAGCCCCATTCTTCCCTGGTGATACACAAGACAAGAAGGACCTTGTAAGAGAACCTAAAATAGGGAAATGGATCATGTCTCTTGGGTGGCAGAACGAGAGAAGGAGTGTTACTCAGACCCTTCAAGGGCTTCTAAACACTCTGTGTGAACATCTTGCAGCTCTCAGTTGGGCTGCTGTCAGAGATAGCAATGCTTATTCAGGATGAAGGTTTTAGTCAACATAAATTTTATGGGAATGGTAATCATATTGAATAATCACATGGCTCCTGCAAGTCTGCAGGGAATTATACACATGTGCATAAAAAAATCACATTTTTCCTTGAGAGATTGCAAAGAACAAGAACACTGCCCACATAGCTGATGGAAGTGTCTGCTGAACCAACATTTGCTTCTTCACACAACATTAAGCATAAACCAAATTGCACAAAGCAGCATTTCACTTACTGTTTTCTTTGGAAAAGACTATTCATCAGCAGAGGTAATTCCTTTATCTGGGCCTAGGAAAAAAAAGGAGAGAAGAGACACTGATTATCTATACACAGCAACATGATTTATATTTATAAAATGTTTGACCACAGGTTATCAAGGTTCAACCTTCTTAGGTGTGTGGTTAAAAATAAAACCCACAAAAAATGGAGAAAAAGAATGTTGTGATATTGAAATACTGCATTTATTTTAGACATCTAGGACAGCTTTTGCATTCTCAAAAGTGAATCTGGTCTGCACTTATAAGCCAGATTTATACTCATGTATAAAACATATGTACATGTTTTGTTTTCTGCACTCTTGTAAGACACTTCATGGAAAGTTCAGGTTATTCCACGAATGAATACCTACATTTATGCTCTTCCTTCTTCTGGTTTTCTTTCCTTTTTCACTCTACATCACAGCAATTAATAAATAATGTGGCATTGTCTTTATTTCATCTTACTACATACTAGCAAAGACTTCTAAAAGACTGCATTTTGCATAAAATCAGTTTAAGGAATTTTGCTCAAAATATCCTGAATTTGATATAATCACATGACATTAAACATTTGAGAAGCTGAGATATATTTTCTTACTTTTCGTATGTCACTTTTTCCAGAAAGCAATGCACTTCTCTGCCACTATACATTTTCAAAGTGATGACTCATCTACAATTGACTAATTTATCATTAATCAGCTTTAACAAGCTTAGACATTTTAAATCAATTTTGAGTTTTTAATTCAGTCCAAAGCTTTCAGTTACAAGGAATTTAAATGTCTTTGAATTTAACCTTAGAGATTTCCAGGAGTGGCAAGAACTTGCACTATTGACTGAAATAGAATGAGACCTAGAACCCCTATGAATGCCCAAAGAATTAGACCCATGTCCTCTTGCTGCAAGAAAACAAAAATCCGATCCATTTTTGCATGTGCGTTTGGCTGCACGTTGCTTACCCTGCTCTCTAGGGGATGGTTGTGGCAGTATTGCAGTGAGGGCAGTGCAATATTTTTCCCCAGGCTCTCTCTGATTTATTAGCAAGTGATTACAAGGTAATTACTTACACTTTCTTACTTAAAGTACAATTTACAGGTATTTCAGTGAGTGCTTCCCAACAGCTGTAGCATGTTGGATCTGGTTGACACCATGCCCCCCCACCAATCATGAAAAATGGGCTAATAAAATTTCTAAAAATACCAAAAATTTGTTTCTTCCTTGTATCGACTGTATCAGTGCTGAAAAAATTCCTAAAACAATAACAGATTTTCCCAGGACTAGTTTCCTTGGTATATATTTGCAACCATTAGTAATTTTCAAAGTTCACCAAAGGGTTCTGAGAAGCAAGAAAAGAATATAGCCTTCTATTAAGACTTAATAAAACTTCTGCCTACTGATTTCATCAGATAAACCATTAAAAGTAATTTTAAATTTTCAAAGTCTTACAGGCTCAAGTAACTTGCTATGTATCTGAAAAATCACTATTTGCCTCACAGTCACTTTCATAGAAAACTGAAACCCAACTTCATAGATAATACACTTTACAAAGATTGGTCTTAGTAGCAGAGAACAAATATTGAACAGAAGAGCTCAAAACAAGGGAAAAAAATGCTGCTGTTAATCTTGTGTGACAGAATTATCCCTGTCTATTTCCACAGGTGTTCCTTAAACTCATTAAAGCTCTGTCTCTGTCACAGGTGTTGTGTGATGCTGCAGGAACCTGCCAGACAATAAGGTGGACATACTCTGTTTTCTAATGACACCAGTACAGTGCCCCTGGCCTAGCAATTTGTTTTAGTTTCAAGCCCAAAACCAACTCAAAAGCTTCCCTGCTCAATTGCATACTGTAACTGCATTAAGCTAGCATTGTTCTCCCTTGTAAACAGCAGGGATTTCTCAAGAGATACTATGCAAGTGAAATGGACATATGTTTTTCTCTCTGGACTTTTTTACCTATAAATGCCGTCATGACTTTACTTTGCTCTGAGGAAATATTTGCCTATATTTGCTTCAAAAGGCTTTAATTAAATGCTAATAGCTCCTCTACTCTTTCTATATCCTCCACTGCAATGTATTTCCTTTCTTCCCTCCTGAAGTTGTGGGGGAGGATAGCAAAGAAGCAGAGCGACCTGAAAGTAATAAAATCAGAGTAAACACAAAATCCTTGCTTAATTACTCATGCTCAGAACAGAGGCTGAAAAAAAGCAATTTTTTCATTCTCATAAAATGACAAGAGCCAGCAAAGAGATTACCAGAGCAGCCAATTGCAGTGTGATGGCTGACAGGAAGGCACAATCACTCATTATCTGTTCCCAGAACTGCTGATTGAAAGGTCGTGGGTAGTTCAGGTGAGGTGAAGAATAGCAAGACCCGGAGGACCATCTGCATATAAAAGCATTCACTGTGGAGCTAATACCATATATTTGTCTTTGAACAGAACAGCGTGAACCCAATTGCCAGTTTGTCACTGAGCAACCTCAATGAACTCCTTGAAAGTGAGCCTGTGCCTTCCATTGCATCTGGACCATCTAGGCTGCAAAGTGTTTTTAAAAACATACATTTAACGTTTAGTGAAACTATGGTAGCTATGATAGAACTGTGTTTTCTATAGCTAATGTGTTGCAATTAAATTATTAGATCTAATGTGCCACTTTTTCATGAAAAGACAGAGAACTAGTCTGGGTGATTGATTTGGGTTTCCTTCTTACAGAAGTGGTTGAAGGTACAGCCCCCTGTGATGGGGCTTGATTTTATAATCAGCTGTGCTTTTTCCAGTTACATATTTCTGCCATTGTGCTCCTACAAATGTCAGAAAAGCTGATATGCCACAAAGTGCTGTCAAATGCACAATAAGACAGTAGGTTTTTTTTCCTCCAGTGCTCCCATTTTAGCAGCACCATTTGAAAGGTAAGACAGACAGACAGATCTACATTTTAAAATGCCAAACCAAAGTATCTGGAAACCTGAGTCCTCTATAAAAAGCACAGCTAGGGAACCATCACTGACAGGACAAACTGGTGGGCTAACTCAGATAACCCTGTCAGTTTGCCTCAATGCAGGGACGTCTCCCTGGGTGAGGAAAGAGTTACCCTGGCTCTACACAGTGCTCTCTGCTTGTATTGGCAACCAGGAACTGGGACACAAGTCCACGGCCATGAATGTGCTCCAGATTACCAATTAGGCACAAAGTTACCGTATCCAGCCTGTATTTACTGACTTGGGCAATGATCTGCCTGTGAAAGGCTCTGGATCTCACTACTGGCTTTTTGCTAAACATATCACTTTAAACAATCTTTCAAGATGTTTTCCAAGTTGGGCAAAACAGATATTTTACACAGCAAGAGCAAAATATTTTATAGCACCAACAGGGCAATGAGCTACTACATAGCAACAGAAATATGTGTAGGAAAGCCTTGAGGCAACTCCTTTTTTACAGGAATCAAGCAGCTCATATTTAGTGTCTGCAGATAGTGGGATAGAGCAGCCCCAGCTGCTGCACGTGATCCCTGATAACACAGCAGCCCAGCTAAGCTGTGTGTGGGGGAAGATCCATGGACAAAGATTCAAGTAGCACAGGCAAACAAACTCCAGGGTTATTTACTCATTTTTTTATAATGGGTAAATAGAAGAGATTTGGTAAGTGCCAGCCATGTGTTCAGTCCTCCCTTATACCCTTATGGGTATGTTTGGCCTGGCTTACTGCAGGTGGGGTCTGGGGCTGAAAGTCTTTGTAGCTCCTCCAAAAGAAAAATAAATTTGCTACTAGTAAGGCTACTAGCAAGGTTTCCAAAACACAGATGCTGTTTTCTATCACTTTCTGTAGACAAACAACGAGAAAATATCATCTGCCCTTGATAGGGAGCCAACAGTCACCAAAAAATAAAAGAAGGGAAAGGAGAGGAAGAGCAATGTGAGCAGCAGGGATGCAAGTTGAGAAGTGAAGGACCAGGGAAGGTTGTCCTGAGTAAGTGGCTCCAGGGAATAGAGCAGGACCTTCCAAAGCCTTGTCTGCATTGCCAGTTACTGCTTCAGGCTTCGTCTGGGTGACACTTAATGTCACGTACTGTCACAAAAGGCAGGAACTTCAGTCACCAAGGGGCAGAACTAAGAAACTGAAGTGTTACTGTTTTATGAATACTCTCATTATTTGTGCAGAGGCAGATACTGATCCATGTGCTATGCATCTGTCAGCAGAAGCCTCTAGCCTTTCCTGTTTGCTCCCTCTGCTTATATGTAGCTTGAATCCAAGGTGGAAGTGTCCTTGTCATCATCTGGTATGCTCACACCCCATCTTCTAATAACTCCTCACACATAAGCAGTAGAGCTTTAAATTTCTTTTGCTCACAAATCAAGAACAGAAAAATTCTTTACTGTTTGTTCATCACTGTAAGCCCCCTTAGCTTCATGTAGAACATAGGACCTCCTGCTGTTCATACAGATGTATGTGGTCTCATCTGCTGGTAAAAGCTGTGAACTCAGAAAAATCTCAGTTCACAGACTCCCTATCACATCTTGTAGGCTGTCTGCAAGTCATCTACTACCCTTGGGAAAGAGCAGCTGGGCAGCAAAAAGGTGGCAGTGGAACTGTTGATCCACAGAAGACCCAGAGAGAAAGTTAGCAACCAGGACATGGTCTTTGAAGAGCAGTAACTCAGCGATGAACCTTCTCTAGTAGATTTACTCAGCCTGCAGAAGACAGCATGCTGCTTGTCAGCTGTCCACAGCTTCTGTACGGGCTTGTTTGCCACGGAGCCTCTGGGAGGCAGGACACCAGCAGTGCCACAGTATTGCTATGGCTAATGCTGTGGGGGCTGCCTTCCACCAGGTTTTGTCCCTTTCCTCTGGAAAAAGGCGGTAGATAAAATGTGGGACCTGTAGCAAGGCCTGTCATCCTCAGATAGCGCACAGATCACCAGGTGTGGGCGGTGAAAAGCTATCGGTGCCATTCACATTAAAAGTTCAAAAGTGCTTTTTCACTGACGACAAAGGCAGTTACATTCCAGAACGATGGATTTCTAGCCCTGGGAACATTACCTTACCACTCAGAGTCTCAGCTCCTTTCCACGTAGCAGAGAAGTCTATAAGTTAACACGGGTTTCGTTCCACGGGGCAAGGTCTTTAGCAGCGCCCCGAGCAGCCCCACCCGGGCAGCACCTGTTGGCTCTGCCGCAGGCCGCAGAGGGTCGCGTCCGCTCCCCGCCTGCGGCACAGCCGCGTGCTGCAGCCAGCCCTGCCCGGGCCCTGCGTGCCCGCAGCTGCTGCCGCCCTTCCCGGAGCACGAGGGAGCGGGGGCAGCTCCGGGCACGGACAGGGACGGGGCACCGGGGGCGCGTCCGGCCGGCAGCCCCCGGGCACGCGGCAGGCCCGGCCGACAGCGGCGGCCGCGCCCCCCGCACGGCCCGGCCGGGGCCGCCCCTTGGCCGCGGGCTGCGCCCGGCCCCATAAAGGCGGCGGAGCGGCGGGCGCGGCCCGAGCGGCGGTGGCGGCCCCAGCACTACAGCGCACCAGGTAAGCGCCGCCCGGGCCCCGCTGCCCGGGTCCCGCTGTGCTCCGCGGCTGCCGCCGGGCGCTGCCCCCGCTGCTGCCCGAGCGCCCGGCAGCGCCCGCTGCCCCTCCAGCACCCGGCGGCTGCTCCGGCGGTGGCGTGGGGATTGCATGCTTGGTGCTTGTTTGCTATTTCCGTGTTGCGTGAGCTTTTTTTTCCTTTTTCTTTTTTGTTTGTTTCTTTTTTTTTCTTTTCCTGACACTGAAAAAGTTGCAGAGAGAGTATTTCTGAAGCCTTAGTTCTGTTCCTAATAAAGCAAAGCAAAAGTTGATTAATTTGATTTGAGTACTCTCCTCCTACTGCTTATTATGGTAAATACTCCACAATTAAAAAAAGGAAGAAGAGGCCAGTGCAGCTTCTGCTTTAGTTTTGGCAGGGCTCTGGAATACCAGTGCGAACTCTGAGAAGCAGAAAGCCATTTATTTAAGTGACAAAGCAAATGCCTTTCCGTGACTCAACAGAACCCTGCATTTCCTGCAAGGACAGCATTCATCTCAGTAGGGATGTGCTACAGTTGAAGCCCCTTTTTAGAAATATTCAAGCTATCTGGCATTGCATGGGCCATGGCCTTGCACAGTAATTTTGATATCCATTATCTGAGAGGGAGGGTTATGAGTAATTCTGTACAAAACAGCTGTAGCATTCTTATTGAATCCTTGCAGTAGACTTTCAGCATAGTCTTTAGAGATTATGAAAAGTTGTTTTAAAGTCAATTCTTGAAGCCTCATGAGGTGAAAAAATAGTATGTCCTTCTCTTCTCCCACTTTTTTCCAGTGCTTCACTCAGCTATTGACATTAACAGTGCAAAGAGCCCTATTACATAGACCTGGGTTCACAGCTCATAAAAATGTTTCTAAAGGTGCTTTAGTATTTTTATTCAACCAAACAAGTTCCTAAAAAGATCAACTGACAGTTATTCAGAGCTACAGAATGATGGTTCTGCATAAATATATGTAGAATCCCATCTGATGCTCTGATGGGATAGGCAACTTGCTTAATATAGTGCTGTCTGTGCTCAGAGATGAAGCAGCTGATCCGGCTTGTTGGAATTTTAAGACCTCACTGAGGGCCTCTAAGAGGGAAGTTCAAGTGGATGAGCACTTCTACTTTAATTAGATCTGTTTTACTCATTACTAGAATGTTATTTTCTCTATTTTCAAGAAAATATGTTCAATTAGCTTTCACTAAAATCTGTTTTTTCAGAGGTTTGGATAAAGAAAGGACAGTAGATTTGAATTGAAGAAGTTTAGATTGCCAAGAAATGACTGATTAGTTTCACCCTGGTTCTGTAGGTAGGACTGTCAATTTTGATTTAGGCTGCATTGTTTAAAACTGTGCAGAGATGAGGCCATGAATAATTAAGAGAATGATGAAGTAAACACACATTCTTGAGAAGCTTCTTATCAGATGTAATAAATGGTGACATCCTGTGTTTCTTCTCCATTCAGAATGATACAGATCTTGGAGCCGAGACCCTTGCCCAGCTCCAGCATGCCTGTGGATATGGCCATGCGAATTTGCATAGCCCATTCTCCTCCACTGAAGAGCCTTCTCAGCCCCCTCGAGGACTGCCAAAGAAACAGCTTTGTGAACAGAATCAAACCTCTCAGGCCATGCCTTCATGTGAAGTGTGACTCAGAAGATCAGAAGAGCGACTGGAGCCCCTCGGCAGCCCGAGCCAAGAAGCGCGTTGTGTTTGCAGACTCCAAGGGGCTGTCCCTGACAGTGATCCACACCTTCTCCGAGTTCCAGGAGCCCCCCGTGTGGGATCTGCCCTTTGACCTCTTAGGCATTGAGGACATAACATCTGACTTAAAACTCCATGAGGACAAAAACTTGATTCTGGGTTTCCCTCAGCCCTCAGCTGACTACCTGGACTTCAGGAAACGTCTGCAGACGAACCTGGTCTGCCTGGAGACCTGCACCCTGCAAGAGAAGGTCCTGTCAGGCACTGTGAAAGTAAAAAATGTCAGCTTTGAAAAAAAGGTTCAGGTTCGTATTACTTTCGACACATGGAAGACCTACAAAGATGTTGAATGTGTGTACATGAACAATGTTTACAGTGATGTTGAAAATGATACCTTCTCATTTGCCATTGATTTTCCTCCTGCCATTTCCTCTGAAGAGAAGATAGAGTTTTGCATTTCTTACCAAAGTAGAGAACATACCTTCTGGGACAATAACGAGGGGCAGAATTACAAAATTGTACATGCAGAGTGGAAGCCTAATGGTGTTCAGATACCGTCTGCCAAGGACGGCTACGTAGATCTTCAGACTTCAAGGAGAGGACAAGAGAGAGAACCTGATCAGCTGGGCAGTCCAAGGCTGTCCAGTGGCCTGTTTCCCCAGTGGCACAGCTCGGGTCAGATTGAAAATTCATCACCATATTGGTGATCCAGACTGCTGGGGAAGAATGCTTCCATTTGGCAACAGAACAGTGCTAGGTTTCTGGTTCACATACTGCACGGTGAAACCACCTGGCAGGTTTTGTTTGCTGTCTGAAAAAATCCAAGTTCATTAGACTGTGGGACTTGTTAAACCATATTATGCTCCTGAAGTTCTTAGCCAAACTTTATCCTTGGAAGAAAAGAAAACCAAGGTGCAACTCATGTGTATCTTACATACTATAGGAGTAGCTTGCCTGTATCCCAAGCAGATGCTGCTTTCTTCCTGCTGTCAACTCTCCTGGGTCACTAGGAGAGACTTGCAAAGTGTATGGAAGGCAAGGGTGTCTCAGCAAGCTGTGGTAACTGTGTGTGAGTATGTGTGTGCACAGGGCTGGAAACAGAATGGCACAACTCATTTTGCACCTATCTGGAGTACAGTAGATGCTGTCAGGAGGCTTGCTGTGACCCACTGTGTGCTTGTAGCAAAGGCATGTAGGGGTGCATGGCAAAGATTTGTGGCTTCAATACATCTTAAGAAACTTGGATAGGATAATGGACAAGTGGGAAAAGGGGAAGAGGTAGTATGTGCTACATAACTTGGAGATGTGCAATGTTCTGATTACTTCTTTCCAAAGCTGTTTTTCTAAATCTCAGAGAAAGATCTATGGGATAAAAAGAAGACTAAAGAAAATGATGCAAAGTGAATAGTAGAAGTGACCACTGCTTTAAGAAGTCTTCTCTGTCCTTACTGTCTTTGTGAAGCCTTGCATTTGATAACAAATGTAACCTTGACTTCACCATCTTACTTATTTAGCAGGCAAATAGTTGCCTTTCAATGTTAAAAGAAAAATGTGCCTTTGAAAAAATTTTAAAGCCACCCTAATATGACAAAAATAGGGTTAGGCAACAAAAGAAAGTGATTTTGAATTTCCTACTCTGTAGTATCATTAGGTGATTCCACTCACCACCAGATCTAATCTTACAGCATCTGGTGGTTGAGTATTTTGCTCCTAATTGCAATGTTAGCCATGACTTTTCACAAGTAACATAGGCAAGGTCCTTCATATTGAAGACAGTGAATTAGCTGCACTTTGTGAGAGCTAATTTCTTTAAAAGAGCAGGGTTGTTACTAGTTTTTTCTAGACTGAATATAGGCTTGCACATAGAAAACTGTTCTGGTTTACCTCATTTTTATAAGTTTATTTGTTTTTAGAGTTTAGTAAACATATATATATTTTGTATCTGTATGCTTATAATTTAGCTTTCTGAGCTGTCAAACTTTAAATGTTTTCTGGGTTTCATGCAAGACTTGTGTGAGAAATTGTCCAGTACATGCTCAGCAGGTGTGAATACTGGCACACCTTTTAGCTATACAGAAATGGTGTTAATAACAAAAAATAAATCACAGTTTTGTCCACGGCTAAGAAGTATAATAGCCTGAGTATGAAGCTACTTGCAGTGCAGCGAGATGTTAAGTACTAAGGTGAAATAAACCTCCTCCACTAATTGCACTTTTCCTTATGTAACCTTTGCTATTATGTGTAAACTAGCCATTTTAAGAATAAATTTTATTTTGATACATCTGGTTCTCACTGTGTCAGCTCAATATATCTATTTTCTCAGCTTCTGTAAAACAAACTTAGCTGTGATACAAAGTACAGCTAGTTTGTTCTGTGCCATGGGATCTGCTGAAGTTGGCTGTGGTATGGCATCTCAGATCAGAAGCTGGCACTACCCTGAAAATGAAATCCAACCTCTTCACTAAATGAGAGTATTCACCTTGCAAGTTGTATCATTTTAAGAAACACTGTATCTCACTAAATTTACCTGGAATATTTTGGTTTGACAGATTTAGTCAAGGATCTTGCTGTGCTGTGGGCAAGTCTGGCAGGAGCGCGTCTTAATCTGAGGGCCAGATTTACCTGCTGAGCTAGAGCATATGTGATGTGTGCATGGGTGAATCTACACAGCAGCACTTAATGTTTTCTGGCTTGGTTTCACCTGAACTTGGCTGGTTGTGCTGCCTCCTGCAGCTATGCTGCTGTCTGTGGCAGTGGGGGCTGTACCACGGAGCTGCCATCAGTCCCAAAGGGCTCCCTGGGAAATAAAGTGTTTGCTGGGAAATAAAGTGTTTGCTGGGAAATAAAGTGTTTGCTGGGAAATAAAGTGTTTGCTGTGAGGCAGCCATGCACTGTTGAGGCTGCAGCCTGGCCTCACGGGCACTGAGAATACAGAGAAGGCTGGGGGTGGTTTCCAAGGGCCCTCAGTCCCTGGGTGTGGGCAGAGGGCAGCCCTACTTCTCCATGGCCATGGACAGCTGCACAGAGGGCTTCTTAGTACACCAGCTCACTGACAAGATGCAGTTTAGTTCTGTTTGCTGCATACAAAGTCAAGGGTTTCCAGCAAGAAATCTAGCTTTAATTGTGAAAAAGCAATTCCCAAAAGGCAGAAGACATGAAGCTAACAGCAAGTTGCTGACCTGAGGAATTAATTTAGTGCTTCCATATGGCTGGACACAGAGCCCACCTACCAATCTCAACTCAGTTACTAAATACACTGGGTCTTAGTGGGCAGGAGCTCTTATATACTAGAAATTCCAGGTCCACCAGGTCCCTGCTCTAGGAAAAAAAAGTGAACTAAATAATTAAGTGGCTTGAAGGCTGCTCTGCCTCAATGTGAAATTTGGCTTCAATTGCCACAAAGCTACTGGGTAAAGCAGAAGTCCTCTAGCATGAGGAAAAGAAGCATTTCTTACCCTCCAGCCAGACTTTGAGACCAGCCAGCCCAACTGTCCTGCTCCTGACTGAGACATAAATCACTTTAAAATACCAGAAGACAGATTCCTTTTACCAAGCCTTGGCTTTAAGCCAGCTGCTTTGCAAAGATGCCTTGCAAGGTCCTGCTTGCCCAGCAGAGAGTCAATGTGGTGCTGCAGCGTTGCTCAGCAGCTTCAAAGCTCTCCCTCAGCTGAAAGGGCAAAGGATTTCTCTTTTTTTCCACTGCCTACCAAAGCAACACAGTTTCACTCCTTCCTCTTCTAAAACAGCTCATGTTTAACGCTAAAGCTCACATCCATCAGAAAGGTAACAGGCTCCTGGAGAAAAGTGTTAGCAACACAAAGGTATATTAATTGAGAAAAATACTAGTCTACAAATCTTTTTATCAAACACAGAGAAAAACATCGCCACTGGAAAATTGTCTTAGCATCTTAGATACTGCCCTCTCAGACATATCTGTTCCAAAACCTGAAGGTATAAAGCAGATGTGGTCCTTGGGAAAAAAAAAAAAAGCTAAGTAAGCTGTGGCATTGTCTCATTCTCTTAGGAAGTCACTTTTTCAGCTGCACTGTAGGTCTGTATTTCCACCACTAATGTGACAGCAGTGAGTAACTGGATTCACTCCTATGCCTTGGCAGTGTCTGACTTTCAGTTATAGCCTATGGGTGGCACAGTGCTTACAGACTTTATTTTTCAAACATGAGTGTTTCAAGTTGGGTTCCTAATAGCTGTGCTCACTTTTGAGAGGCTAGATCTAATTTTGCCATGCAAAATTAAATTAAAATTTGCTGGTGTTTTATATTAACAAAGATCTATCACCCTGGAAGATCAGTGTCTGAACATTTCCTGAGAACATAATTAGAATTTTCATGGGCAATTAGTGAATGTCTTTTTCTGTAGTTAAATATAGCTAAGCAAATCACCACAATTTATATGGTAAATCTGGTATATTAATGGTAATGTGGTAGATTTTACAGCGTTAAATATGCATAAAGCAACAACTCCCATCTCTCTCAGACACTTCTGAGATTTAAAATGAAATGTAATCAAGAATAAAATATTTCCATGAAGCTAAAAAAAAAGGAAAGCAAGAATGTGCTAAATACTCTTGAGAGGTCTCTGCTCCTGTTTCAAGAAGCACCTGTACTTCAGCCTGTCCTGGCTGGCACTCCCTTCACCTTTTCTTACAGCCTTTCAGTGATGGTGGCTTCCAATTATTCTTCCCTCATTTTAAGAGTCTCCTCAGGTTCTAGCCTGATCAAAATGAAGCTCTTAGCTTCTTGTTTTATTCTGCATAGACAAGAAGAAACACCTCTTTCTTTCTTTTTACAATAGCCTGTAATGTCTTGAGAGCAAAGAACAGCTCTCTCCCCTCTCACCACATCTTCTCTAGGCTATGTAAAACTTCATTTCATTAAAATCAACATTTTGACTTCCCATCCTTCTTTGGGAAGAACCTGATACAGCTTTGAATTTTCCTTAAAGCAGAAATATCACTCTTGACTAGCCTGGCAAAAGCCTCATGGTGTGGTCCTCAATTTCACCAGTGAAAACTTAGCACAGCTCAGTACCCATCTTTCATTGCTCAACTGGCTTCATCTATCTCATTCAGAAAGGCCTGGAGAATGTACAGCTCATTGCAGTGCTCCAGAGCTGTCTGTGAAGATCATGACAGCTGGGCAGATGGAGTCACTGATGCACTTCACTGACCATTCATCCTAATGATTTACTATATTGTAAAAAGAAATTTACAATATTGTAAAAAGAAATTTACAATTTACTATATAGTAAAAAGAAATTTACAATTTACTATATTGTAAAAAAATTAGTGGAGAAGAATGAAATAAAATTATTTGCCCCAAAGGCATTATTGGGGAAAAACATCTGCTATCTCTTCATATTTCAGGTCATTGTAATATTTTATATGCTTCAATCCTTACTTTCAGGAACAACATGAAAGTGGCTGCTGCTACAGACTTGGTGGCAATTAGAGTGTAAGGGCAATTCCCCTCGCTTGCAAAAATGGGAAAACAAAACAAAAACCTTCACACAGCAAAACTCCTGCCCTAAATAGTCCTCTCATCCCTGAATCACACACACAACAGTAGTTAACCATGAAGTCAAATCCGTGAAATTATTATACCAAAAGCAATTATCTCAATATTTTTTTTTCCAAAAATGTTCCTTACTGATATCCCTTTGAGAAAACAACATTTTAACAGATGAATTCAGAGTATGCAGCAAGCATCATTACCTGAAATCAGCAGAAGGTCAGGGTGAGGGTTTTTTGTTTGTATTTTTTAAGTGCTTTTCTTCACAAAGCTTGGTCTTTTTCTCCTGCCTTTCCACTCACAATTCCCCTCCATTTTTCCTTCCCTGGGGCTACATCAATATTGAACCAGGAGACACATAAATTCTCAAAGCATCCAGCCTCACTTTGGCCTAAAAGTGAATGGAATTTCTAGAGATATACCAACCCTAAAATACAAACCCATACCAACAAAGCAAAACCCCAAGCCCCCAGTTCTTGTTCTTAGTTTAAAGATAATTACACACTACAGGTCTATCAGCTGAGGCTCCAAGAATGTTATGGTACAGCACAGACATCTTTGACTTGGCTTGGAGAACCACAGCAAATCTACTGATCCCAGGAAAATAGATCTGTCCACAAACTTAGAGCTCAGCCACAACCATTAGCAGCCACCCCTCTTCTACCCATCAGAAACTCAGGTGACACACTGATACAGCACAGAAACCCATAGGGCCTGCAGACTTAAAGGTGATTTTTGTGTTCAGGTGACACAGTCATATGTCAACTACTGATACCCTTCAAACTCTCCATCTAGCAAAGGCAAGTAATGGAAGACCGCCTAATATTTTCTGCTCCACTTTTGTGTTTTCTTGTAACAGTCACATTCTTCCATAGCCCAAACCAGCCCATGGTCTCTGTGTCTGTAACTATCACTTCAGCAGCTGCACCACCAAAAGCATTTCCCCTTGCTCTGCATTGGCAAGTCAGGAAAAGTTAACTTCCAAACCACACTCCCTAGCCCTAGAGTTTCTTTACCTTGTTATCAGGCTGTAAAATCCTCCTTTTCTTACTGCTATAATCTTCTGAAAGACCATGGTTGTCTGAATTTCTGGAAAATACCACTTTCAGAGGTCTGTCATCATCTTTGTTCAAGAGGGACGCCAGGCAGGATTTAATCCCAGTACAAAGGAACTGCCTGCTGATGCAAAGGCAACCCCAGCAACTGAGATAGGTTGAGTTAGGATCAGTTACAGCTCCAAAGAACAGGACCTAAGAGCCACTTCCAGTAGCAGGAGATGCTTTATGGATAGCTGCTATTGCTGAAGTGAATTTCCTGCAAGCTTGATGTCATCCTGGGGGTGGTGGGTGAGTGCTGCATTGGCAGCACCTGGGAAAATGGGCATAACAGGTGCTGCTTGTATGGCACACATGGTGGCTATTTGCTAAATAACAGAATTACATTCCTCCTCCTCCAAATCAAACCTTTATCACGCTGAAGAAAACCAAAAGGGGTGTTTCACAGGCCCCTGTCTCTGCATCCTAGGTGTACTGGGATGAGCAGCCCAGTACATTCATTGTGCACTGAATCATGGTGAAGTCAAGTCACCAACAGAGAAGCAGCTGGGGCTGTGCTGAATGCAGTGCAGACCCTGCTGGAATAACAGCTGTGGTACAGAGCATCTCTACTCAGCTGCAAGAGAGCAATCAGGCACTACGTTACATCATAAGAGTCTGCTCCTCTATGGCAAAATCCATGAGCAGCTGAAGACTGAAGAACTCAACTCTGATATTAATTGTAGCTAGTGATTAAAAAAAATTGTTTTGGTGAACTGCGAATGCCAATTATTGTATTATTATTCTCAAGATCAGTTACATAAATAATATTGCATTTTATTCTATACAGTGAAAAATATGCTACCTCAAATATAAAATGTCATACAAATGCTAAGGTGTACATCCTGGGCATGTGAAAGTTAAGGTATCATGTCATAGTACAATAGTCATGCATTGTACTATGTACTATTTATTTTGTTTTGACCCAGGAAAAGCAAATGCCACAGCCTCAAGCAGCTGACTGGCAGAGAAGGTTGTGCTGGGTTTCTCCCATCATGCTTCAGTCATTATTCAAAAAGGGGAAAAAAAAAGAGGGATGAAAAGTGTTTCTGAGATCACATCCTGCTGGCTGTTTATTAGAACTCCCCTCTTTACTCCTACCAGCTCCAGGAGAATGCCCAGGGCAGGGCCATGGTGGCTGTGAAGTCATTCACCCTGCAGTCTTTCCTCTCTCTTGTGGTAGTGTGGGAAAGAGTTACTTTCTGTCAGCATGGCAGTGATGAAGAATCACAGAATGAAAGAGAGGTGATTCTGTCACAGAATCAGAAAGAGAAGTCTGTGAAGTCATTTTATATAGTCAGTCACCTTTCCTGGACTAAAAGCTCCTTAGAGAAGGAAAATTTTACCCCTTAGGACCTCTGGTTCAGAGGTGTGTACTAATGCCTTCTTCAGCCACTGGTGAACATATTGCTATGCTTTTGCAAGGAATAATTAGGCAGAGACATATATTTAGAGTTAATTATCTTGTTAGGGCAGCAAGAGCAGAGTGAATTCCAAATGCAAAATAAATGCCCCCCTTCCTTTCCATATGGATTATATTAGCCCCTCTGGTGTTTGCTTATTCCTCTTGGGAGCCTTTTCAAAGACTTCTCAGCTCTGAGATTTAATGCCTGGCATTGCTGACGCGCAGAATTAAAAATGTAAAGCGTATTTGCTGCCTTCTGTTTTTAGATTAGCAATGGAGAAAATGGAACTTGACCTGCACATAAAGCCAGAAGGGCCCAAGGGACACAGCTGCAGTGTGAGCAGAGTGGGGAGCAGAAAGCCCATTGCAGGAGGGGTGGGGGCAGAAGTCCCTCTGGAGCTATGGGAACAACTGGAGGAGAGGGAAGTTGTGGAGAAAATCCCTATCAAATGTTCATTGCTGGCATGGAGATCTGTTGAAGTGTTATTTCAGGAGACAAGAGCAGAGTGGTTTTGTCTGTAGGCCAGGGAAAGGATTGCATTGCAGCTGTACTTGTATCTGCAGTTAGAAATCAAGTGGTTTGAGGAAAGAGTAAAACCCCATGATTTTCACTGGATGTACAAAACTAAAAATCTTTAATTAAAACAATAAAGAGAAGAAGAAGAGTGATTTTCCCCTTTCAGTGGAACGTTATTAACAGCTCTAGTGTTTGCTTTTTGAAGTGGCCTACTGATAGTTTCCAGACATCATTCTACCTATTTTCCAATTTGTCTTGTTTACGGAATGTTTTTTAAACCCTGAAGGCATAACTATTAAGTACTTGCAAAAAGTTTCTCATGACATTTTTGAAGGATTTTCTCAGAAAACAGGGTTACCACACCACCCTTGCATGACTAGAAACTAGAATAAATTCCTAGTATTTTAGCTCTATTTTTATACTGTTCTTTTGGTAAATAGAGCAGTGTCATTCACAGGTACATAACCTGAGACTTAGGTGCCAGAGGCTTATTTGCCATAGGTTTAAAATAATCTTGGGACAGTGGTGGGTTTTTTTCATCTATGGTTTCAATTTTTGTCAGAGCAATTTTCTGCCTTTCCTGGTCTGAGTCACAAATTTGTGAGAACAGAAAGCAGCTCCTGAAGTAAATTTACATAAGGCTTTACTTGTGTGCCTTTCTCGAGACAAATCTGCACAGTTCTTTGGGATGTATTCTTTCTCAGCTGAAGTTTCTGGCCCCCTGCAAATAACCTTTCACATGACTATGAATTTGCTGAGTTTGTGACCACCCTGGCGAGGGAGAAGTGTCAGTAGGGCAGTTCCTCTGAAACTCATGCCAGTCCTGCTGGAAGTGACTTTGGCTCCTTATGTTCGAGCACCTTTTGTTCTCCAAAGGTCATTCCTTTTCAACACCATGAGCCCACATGATTTCTTGGACAGTTTGGATTTTTCTTCACATAATGGTGCAAATTAAGTGCCTCTGGCCTTCAGTAGAATTGGGATATGTGTGACTGCCTCTCAAACTGGCAAGAAGCACAAAAGTGAGGAAGGACAGCTCGTGGACTGAAGTCCCTGGATGTTTTCCACCATCCGGCCATAGCTCCTCACTTCCCACGCCGGCTGCCAAGCAGAGCCCAGGCAGCTCCAGACACAGGGGGAAGGGGAAGGCTCAGCAACTGAGGGCTGGGTTGCAGCTCAGTGCTTCTAGAGGAAATATTCCTCTGCTCTAAGGAGATGCTGAAATAGTTGTACTGCCAGCATCTGCTTCCTCTTAGACACCTATTTTACTCCTACATTTGACAGATGGACCAGTGAAGGGGAGATGAGTGCTGAGAGCCTCCTGCTAATTTCACTGATTTGGAAACAAAACTGAGAAATACATGTATTTTTATCTCTCACTTCTTTCAAAGGCCTTCTACTCCTTCATTGAGCAAGGCTAGAGCTACAAATCAACGTGGATTTTGTTTAGCAAGGAGTGGAGTAGAAGATGGAAGTGTGGCTGATCTAAACCATTTCACCTGTTTTAATGTTTCTGAAGGCCTGAATATTTAAAACACAATTAAAAAATATATTCTTGGTGCAAAGACTCCTTCTGAAGTAGAAGGAGCTATTTTTCAATATCCAGCTGAATTTCCAACTCTATTCTGAACATGCAGTAAACAGTTAAGATTTTTCTTGGATAGCTCTCAGTTCTGTAGGTCAGGTGACACAATAATTCTATTGTGCTTGCCCCTGTTCTTGGGCTTCCTGCAGTTTTTCCTGTCATACACCCTCAATTCCCAAACTTGCTGTGGATCTATTCTCACCTCCTGCCCTGCCTGAAATTCACTGTATGTGCTAGTGTGAATCAGCAGTAATTACACTTCATCTGTAGAAAAGACAGTGGAAAAGGAGTTGGAGGTGATTCAGCAGAACACTTTATTGGCAATATCACTCTGGAAATCACCACACCTGAGTCCTCAGGTTGAGGGCTTCACAGTCGTAGATCATTGTGTAATAGACAGCCATCCTAAAGGCTTTCTGCAGCAGTCTGAAATTTGCTATCCATTATACTTGGACTGCCAATCAAAGCACCATGGCAGGGCAGGGACAGTGCCTAAGTGCTGTGAGCAATTTCCCATTTGTTCTCGTGTCAAACGTTCTCTCGAATCTCACAAAACACAGCCCTGGAGCTGGAAGTCATTTGAGTCTGATGAGTCAGAGCTCACAGTATTATTCTGGCACAATGGAGGCACTAGCAATTAAACCTTATTCTCCAGTTGTTCTGCCCTTTTAATCACTGCCAGCTCTTGTGGGTTTCTGGCTTATTGGTTGCTTTGAAGGAGATGGAGGCAGACAGCTGATCAGGTATCACAGAGATGTGCCATACTGATGTCAGTCTAACTGCAGAGTTAAAATCTGCTGTCTGATCAAAAACGATTGGATTTATATAATGAATCCACCATGGGATTATGTTGCCACAATCATTAAAACAAGAGCAAAGCAGCACTGCATACCAATATTATAAAAGGAGCCAGCAGTTAATTGTGTGATTGGCTTAGTTAATTTTTGTTATAAATACAGTAATTAGCTGTGTAAACCGAAGTCAAAGTAATTCTTCCAAAATGTAACTATTTATATTTTTTTAACACTTTATGGTTGGGAATAGCTCTTTATGAGGCTGAGGGTGAACTCTCACTGGACTGGGCTGCACAGAGCAGGTTGTTCTGTGGGACGTGTAAGTCTGCATGTTCCTCTCCAGCCCTGCCAGCACTCTAACCCTGGGTGTGGTTCTTCCTTTCTGGTCTCCCTTTCCAACCAGAGCCTAGGAATTACATGATAGTTTGTACAAGACAAATCAATTAAGAGCCAACACAAGAACAAGAAACTCCTAGCTTGTGGCTTAAGAAATGCAGTGCTTAGCATATTTTTCCTATAAGTATTTTGCAGCAATGACATGCTGTCCTTGCAGTGCTTTATAAGGCCAAGGCAAGATTATCTTTCCTTATCTCCTAAATATGTGTAATACCCTGAACAGCATTTGCAGATGCTAATAGAGACAGTGTATTTTATGGATGTTCTAATTTTACAAAACCATGTTTCATTATTTGTTTATTTAATATATTCTCCAAATATTCTCCTTAAGACTGGCAGTATTTTGAACACATGTCAGAACTGAAGCACTGGGTGTTTAATGTCAACAAAAGAGACTGTGTGAAGGCCAAGTAGGGAAAGATGTGAGTGGAATGAGAGCACTGTGGCCATGCAAGGGGGGGGGTCACATTCAAGAGCAGATGTGAAAGCTGCTAAGCCTATTACTGAATCTTAAACGTGCAACAATTTTTCCTTAAATTCAGAACTGAGACTTCTCTTCCTAAGGGGAATAAAGGCATTTCAGGAATAATTCTGTAAAAGCCACAAGGTTATGGAAACGATTGAAGTTAGCCAATATGAAAGTGTGTGTTAAGTCTTGCTCTTCTCAATAACTTACTTGACATTTTACTAAATTGTACTTCAAATATTTTCTCAATTCACTGCTGCCAAATGCTTTGGTGCTTTTGGTTTTCCTCTTTTTCCTAAAAGCCTGAATTAAAACCTACCCATCTCCTTTCAAGATTCCCATTTCTGTCAAATAAAAGAAACAGAAAGAGGGATATAAAGATAGCAGAGAGAGACTAAGATTAAATGGAAATGGGATAGCTCCATCATTTCCTCCCTCTTTCCAGGCACTGGACCACAAACGAGTCCTTCTGCAAGCATGGGGCTATGGAGCTCCTGCTCAGCACTTTTCCTTCCTGCAGGACTCTGAGAGCTCTGCAGGCACCCAGTGCTGTAGGAAGCATCCACAGGCACAGAGCCTCATCCCAGCTCAGGGTTGGTCCTTCACTGAGATCACACAGAATTCAGATGGCAATAATAATTGAGATGGCAAACCTGCCTTGTGGAGCACAGGCTCAGGAAGCTCCTGCAGCCACTGGTGTCCACCACCCTCATTTTTAGACTGTCATTAGCTACCTCAACACCAGCACAGGACATCCAGTTTGATTCCACTTCAAATCTGAGAAAACTAATAAATATTTTCTAGAAGCATCTCCTGCTCACAAGCTAATGTTCCCTTTGGATCTAAGTGAAATTCTTGCAAACAGCATTTTCAGGGTATTGCACTATGAGTTATAGTAAAAAAGCTTCCTTGCATGCAATAAAAAAAAAGAATATATCTTAACTAACTTATTTTAGTCTACTGTTTAAAGTATTAGCCTGGCTTGCCCTGCCCTATCAATACTTAAGTATTTTTCAATTGCCATTGGATAAAATGCACAAGCAATTCCTGAAGCTGTCCAGGGGAAATGTATTCCTCCCCTTATCCACAACAGGAGAAAAATGGTAGAATTCCTTTCTCAAATGCATACAGTATTTGCCTTTTCCAGAAAAAAAAACCAGACCAAATTTCTTTATATGGTTTTGCAGAGTTCCTATATTGTTCTTAGCTGTGAAAAGTTACATTTTTTCCAAGTGTGTACAGATTGAGCATTTAACAATGGCTAGAAACAGTCAACACTGAAGACTGTGTCTGAACTCTTGATAAATACCTTGTTTAAATGTAGTCAAGATACCACAAAATATTTTCCCTAATAGGAAATAAAACATAGTCATCAGTTCTAATTTCAGTGATGCTGATGTAGCAAAACATGTATTCATCAATTCACTTGATCAGAGAGTATCATAAAGACATGACTACCACATTTCCAAGGAGATCCCACAACAAATCACATTTAAACAATGTTTCAGCTTCCTTTTCAATGAAGGATTTTCTTTTTAATTTAAAAATCAGGCATGATCTGAAATGTACATACCCTTACTCAAGCTGTGGATTATTGAGGCCCTGTCTCCAGCTGATGCCTCTGTTATGGACCTCATAAGAGAAAGTGTTTTATGCTCACCTCAAGCACAGCTTTGCCTACTTTTGGTTAAAGCTCTTTTTTTTTAGAGAGCTGATGGCAAAGGTGAGCACACTCAGTATGCTCTTATAGCTTCATTTACATATTTTTTATATCACGATTCTCTATCTAGGTTATCCCACCTCACCCTTTTTCTGAATAATTGAGCAGTGAGTATACAGCAGAATTGGGTAATGAAGAAGAAATACCTCAGGAAGAGACTGTACCCCCAGCAGCTTCCCAGAGACCTCCAGGGAGGCTGCAGGGAGTTAAAAGTGCACTAAGTCAGGTTTGCACCTTCTGCTTCTGGCCACAGGATAAGAAGAGCTCAGCTCAGCGAGGAGCTTTGAGCAGCAGGGTGGAATGCCCTAAGTTACAAGCTGCTGGTCCACAGAGCACTTTGGCCTGGTTACATCCCTGAGTCTCCACCTGGTCCTCCAGACCTCTCCTGAGGTCAGTCTGACTCAGGGACTCACATGTGGCACTACAGGGGCAATGCAGACTGGCAGGCTCTTGGGCACCACAGCCACATAAGTCTTCACAAACAGAGGAGGAAAAGGAGGTATGTATCTTCTGACAGGCCATTTTATTGCACAAAGACTACTAAATCCTAAAAATATGCAGGGTCAGGTTGTGGGTTTAAAAGCATAGATATGAAGAGTAGGAGAAGGAGCCACAATTTTAACTTACTGCAGAGTCAGAAGACAGATGTATTTATAGCCTTAAATCTCTGAAAAATGAAGAGTATGAGTCCTCTTGTCTGCCCTCTGGACTCTGTGTGCTTTTGGGATCTAGCAGTCATGTAATACCTCTCAGAACCTGGAACTAAGTGAACCTTAAAAAAAAATACAAGAGCAATTTAAGAGGTGAGGAGAAATGCCACAAGTGTCAGTGGCAGGCATCCTATCCTACCCCCAGCCCACCAGCCATGCTCTGTGGGAGGTTTTCTTTGCTGGAGCTGCATTAAAAACACTTTGTCCTGGATGTGATTTCTGTGAGAAGTATTCCACATGCCCATGCCAGAACCTGGCCCCAAGCTTACATTCCTACTGTCAGAAGTACTCTTATGCTCAACACAACCTGCAAACTACAGACAGTTTTAAACTAAAACAGGGTAGATTTAGACTAAATATAAGGAAGAAATTTTTATGATGAGAGGGGTGAAACACTGGATCAGGTTCCACAGAAGAGGTGGTTGTCACTGTCCCCAGAGGTACTAAAGTGCAGATGTGTTGTTAAGGGGCATGGTTTAATGGAGGACTAGACAGTGTCATGGTTATAGTTGGACTCAATGACCTTAATGGCAATTTCCAACCTAAATTATTCTATGATTACTGCTGAAATCCATTGTAGACAGCGAGTCCTGATTGCTCCTTATGCTTCCCTCCCCTTCTAAAAAATTCCCCTGCATATACCTCAGCTCAGTGCACACAAGTCCAAACTCTTCCTCCGCTCCTCTGGATGCTAGAAAACAAACAAACAAAAAAAGAATTCCAAAACCAGTGTTTCTTTTAATAAGGGAGAGAGTTCATATGGAGGCAATATGCTATGCTGTAAGAAACTCATTCTCTACAGAAAATGAAGAAAGGACCAGTGAGACAGTAGCATTCAGAAGTGCTTTTTTACAACCCTGTGCTAGCCTCATTGCTTCCTGAGAAACATCTTTCTGGGTAGTTCTCTGAAGAATTCATTATTCCACCCAGTGACTTCAATTTATTCCATATAAAGCAGTTATATTTGGAAAAGTTGCAGTCAAAACCATATGATGCCATCACTGATTTATGTGCACAGCAGCAACAATGAGTAATAAAGTTAAAAAGCAATAAGAGAGGTCTAGCAGATGGGCGAAACATAAAAATAAATGTTCTGTTAAAAATGCAGATTCAGCAAACCACCAAACCCCGCAGATTCTTGGGAGTTTGGCTTTATTTGGGTTAACTAAGTAAATTTGCTCAGAGTGTTGTTACACTATCATAATATTAAGGCACAGAGCATAGCCAAGGACAGTGGAACATACTCTGGATATCAGAGGATGAGGATATCAGAGAGAGAAGGCAGAACATACTGTAGCTCAGTTGCACTTTGCCCCCATCACATGAACTTATAAATCCTTCTAGAAGAGCTGCCCTTTCCCACAATCCATGCTACTAAAACTAGATGCAGCAGTGGTATTTGTGTACACAAAGGCCTTAGCTACTGTTCCCCACATCAAGCCTTCCCATTTTGTATGAAATTGATTTTATTGCAGCAAACTAGGCTCAAACTCAGGGAAAAATGTACAATAATGCAAGTGTATAAAATACTGAACCATCTTAATGGGACAAGTACATTTGGCAAATAAATTCTCATTAACAAGATTTTGGATCAACTGGGTCCTGTTTCCTGCACCAGGATAAGAAATATTAGTTTAATAATACTTTTGTATTGGGGAATGTGGCTTCATTATCACTGGGGAATCCAGTGCCATTGCCAGTAGTGGCTTGGGAGAAGATTCTGAAACTCAGCAACTCCCTTATTTCCCATATCCAAGAGCTTTGAACCTGCTCACAGATGGGTAACCCCTCCTTTTGATCAGAAAATGACAGTCACAGGCTTTAGTCTGTGATAATGAAAGATGATTTTTAAGTGGACAGCCCTGCTGCACAATCCATTGCAATTGGGAAATGAAATGGAAATTATGAGGAGCATGGTTTTCTTGTATACACAGCTTCTGTACAGAACTAACATTTAATTATATCCTTTTATGCTAAAAAGATCTGAAAGTAGCTTCCAACTGCAATTATAACCTGTGGATGGCAGAACATATTTCCAGAGATAATCATCTGTTCTGGGCAGATAATGAGATTTACATGGCCTGAGACCAAGATAGAAGTTTAAAAACACTTAAGAGAAATAATTTCTAGCATGATGATTTCTCAACAGCTCTAAATCAATCCAGCTCTAAGGTGCATTTGCCCTGCCATCCTCCACTGCCTTTATGTTTCCTGCCTTCTGCTGGGCCTGTGGAATCAGACAGTGGCAGGAGCAGGACACTGTGAAACACAGCTGCAAACCAGGCTCTTTCTCAGCTACATTCAGCAGCCCAACAGTTCTGGTTACAGCAGTGCTTTTGAGCCATGTATAATCCCAGCAGTTCTTGAATGCTGTAAATGAATAACCTGGTTTGTGCTGCAGCAGCAGCAGCAGCTCAGGAGGGTGGGAGCTGCAGTGTGCTCACCCCAGCCCCGTGTGGTCCCTGGTGCCCAGAGCTTGCAGCCTGGAGCCCTGCACCTACCGAGGGACTCCCAGCCCCGGGCAGAAACCCTCTGCAGGACTGCGAGCAGGGCTGGAGGACCTGCCTGCTTGCTGCCAGCTATAATCTCTGGCCCTGAGCAAACTTTCTAATGTGAAAACTCACAATGAATAGAGCGTTATAAAAAAATATGGCATGAAACTCATATAAGTAGGTTTAATCAGAAACAAAGGCTGAATACTGTACAAATGAGGAAATTTTGGTCACAGGAGACTGTAGAGAACTTTTCTCAAATATGCATTTGTTGGCTATGGCTGTCTCAGTCTATCAATTCAACATTTTCTAAATTAGGAGGGATTTATATAAACAGAGCATGGTCTCTAAGGTGCTGTTTATGGTCTGTCTGGCATAAATATTTATGATCATTCTAAAATTAGTGATTTTTCTAAAGCGTGCTTTTGTTTAATACAGCTCCTGACAGTCCCTGTGGTAAATATGCCGTTTTGTTTTTTATGAGAGAAACAGAGGCAACAGAGAAACCCACTGAAAAATACAGCTGCAAAGACAGCTGATCAATGGAGGGTCGTTCTCAGCTGTGAACTGCAGACTCTCTGCTGTCTGAGAAGAATTCCCTCCTACACACTTTCCCCCAGGGCATGCAATCCTTTTCCCACGTGCCATGCAAACCTACCCATGCCCCGCAGGAATATATATATAGGAGCAGGGGGCTGGGAGGAAGTGCTGGAGCTGCTGCCTCCTGCAATAGAACACGTGTGATCACACGGAGTGCATCTGCTTACTCAGATCTGGTGTCAGAATGATAATTCATGTCCTCTCTGCAGAAATAAAAATAAACTGGGTTCAGGCTGAGTTCAACAATCTTAGGTTGCATATCAGCAGTTACCAATCTTCCTGGGAGGTGAGGCATTTTTCAAGTTCCCACTAGGAGGAAAGAATCCAGATAAAAGCCTGGTGCATGATGAGAGGCATGGTGCTCACAGTGACGTGACTCATACTCATTGGTCGTGACTTCAGTGGGCTTTTGTGAGCCATGACTACAGCATCTTTTAGCAGGATTTCCTTGAGTCACTGGCCTGTCTATTACAGATCTATAGATCTGTGGAACCTGAACAAGCTTGTAGAATAGACTGTTCCTGTTCGTGTACTGCATTACGAATTGTAAAGTGCAACTGTGGGTAGACTGTCAATTCATTTCTATCTTAATCTCTCTTTTGAATAACAAAGCTGTATTAAAAAGTTGTAACTATGTCATTGCCAGATCTTGCAAGTAAAGTCTGCTCTTAGTATAGAATCACCAAATGAGAATAATAAATGACTGAAAATTATTGTGAACTTCCAAGCCCCTCACCAAATTCAGCCATCCAAACATCCCTTCTTCCTCTGCCTCTTTCCATTCTCACTATTGTCCCTTGTTACACAGCTAGGAACATGGATTTCAGAACAAGAGTTAAGCAAGTTTGCTATGGTCCTCCACTTGAATCACTTCAGCAAATCTCAAACACAGAAAAAATTTGAATTCATTTATGAAAATTTATCAGGAAGATGGAAAATTGGCAAGCTGTAAAGAGGACAATCCACTGCTTTAATTCAATTTGCACAAGCTGACAAGATTTAATTGATGTACTTTTGCAATGGGAATTAATTTGTCCAAACTCGGAGAGGCCAGGCAGCAGTCATTGAAAGGGAAAGAAATGGGTTTAAAAAAGAATTTGAGGTCACAGGGAATAATTGTACATTGTATTATTGTTGATAAATACCTGATAGTTGTGGTGAGAAGGAAAGAAGAAGGAGTCAGACTCTTCTCTGCAGTGACAGGACTGTGACAGGATCAGAGGCAATGGACAAAAGCTGAAACATAGAAAACCCCCCTTAAACATAAGAGAACACTTTTTCAGAGGGGTGTAGTGAAACACTGAAACAAGTTACCCAGAGAGATTCTGGAGTATTCACCCTGGAAGATATTCAAAGCTGGGCCAGGCAGAGCCCTGAGCACCAGCCCTGGCTGGAGCTGCTCTAAGCTGAGGACTTGGACTTGACAGCTTCCAGAGGTCCCTGCCAACATCCACCTCTTGTGGTTCTTCAGTACCTACACAGAGATCAGAAATACGAGAATAGAAAGACCAGAAACTTATCCGTAGGACAAGATTCAAGAAATAGGAGCTGATGTAAATGCCTGAAGTTAATTGCATAGTTTTGACCATTTGACTTGCTGGAGCAATTTGCTAAGGACTATTGTGGGCATTCCAACAATTCCAACTTTAAAATCAAATTAGATTTTATTCTAAATATAGTGATAGGGCAAGGGGGAATGGCTTTAAACAGGAAGAGGGTCTTTTAGTTAATGATTTATTCTATATAAAGTATATTCTTATACTTCATAAAACACATTCCTGAATGGGACCTATGTTCCAGTGAATTTAAGTATCTTGGTGCATCCTTCAGGTCATGATTTTCATTACATTCTTTTGGCCTCAGAAAATGGAAAAAAATGCAGAATATATTCTTTTGCATTGTCACCAGGTAGAAAAAACCTCCAGTGAGAAGACCAGTGGATATACTTTTTGAACACCATAAATATATTTTTAAAGAAATAAAAACATCTTTGAAAAAGAAAATATAGCAAAAGAAAGACCTATACAAGCAATATTTCTCCCTGGCCTGCCCTGCAGGATTGGTCTTTGCAGGGAGAAAATATTGGTGTATCTCTTAGGCTGAGGTTTTAAAAAGTTTTTAAGAAAAACTCTCCCAAAGTACAGCTATAACCGTGATGCCCAACTTTGGTAATACTTGTAAATTTGTGGAAGACATGCTTCCTTCTGACTACAGAGGATGGTCAGGATGATGGGCACAGAACTGGAGCTCACAAAGACCTTTTGTATGCCAAGCTAGCTCAGAATATGGGAGCACGTGCACCTGAGCAGCACAATTTCTAGCTCATTGTGTCACTGGGACAGCTGCCAGTGCATGCAGTGTGTGGCACATGAACAGAGTGCCTGAAGAGCCTGCCTCAGTTCAAACATTTATCTCTGGATAGCTCCCTGAGTGGGTCTGTGCAGCCTCTTTGTCCAGCTATAGCGTGCTGCAAACGTTCAGGTTACAGCACCCATTCTGCTGCATGTTCAGCTTCTGTAAAAAGCAGAAAATCCTTCCCATCCTTCCCTTTGACTGTGGCAATTTTCAGAAGGGAAGGTGGTGCAGCTTGTCAGCATCTTCTGTGGGATGGCTGGGTAGTGACAGCCTGGGCTCCACACTGGCATGAGGCAGACCAAGACAGAGCTGGGGGCTGTTTTTCACAGCCTTCTGTCAGGCAGCCAGACCAAATCCCTTCTGACACAAAGAGGGCATTTTTAGAATAACTAACATTCAGACAGTGACAAGCTAGACAAAGTGATGTGTTTCAGAAAATTGATGCTCAGGAGGGAAGATGGAGGTATCAGGGAAGGAGGATTCTCAGCTTTACAGAGCCATATTAAAGATGAGCTAAATATTTTCAAAACAAAAAGAAGTAAAAGTAAGTTGGCTAAAACCACCAATTATGTTTGACCTTTCTTTCCTATAAGCAAAATCTTAGAGTTGAACTGAGGCCTCCCTCATATGAAAAGATCTTGCTCCTTCTGGTATGTTACTCCTTTCTAGATATGGGGAAGATGGCGTTTGTAACCTATGTGATTCCAGCCTTTCACCCTAATCAAGAGACTGCCCACAAGATGGGAGTGCATGGCAGATCCACCTCCCCACAGAAAGCAAAGCTGTGCACTGCCAGTGCCTTGGAGCACTGTGGAACCTCTGAATCTGCAATAACCACGGCTCCGAAATGCCCAAGGCATCTTCCCCTGTACCCTTCAAGTCAACTTTGTTTAACAGAAAACCCAAGATGTCAAGGCCACAAAAGAGAAGCATGAAGAATGTTTCTCACAGTTACAATTGCAGGGAGTCCCAGATCCCTCCCTCCCCACCCCAGACTCCCCAGCCCCCAAGCAGAAGTGCCTGGAGAGGCTGCAGCAGCCCTGGCGCAAAGGGCGGAAAGGGCACAGCTCGCTCTCTCACGGGAGCATATTGCTAAATACCCACTGTCAGTAAATTAAATACCAACATTATTTCCTGCGACTGGTGCTTTGTTTAAGTGATTCATCCACAGAGTTCATTTTGTAAAAGAAGTGCAGATAAGCACTGCCATTTCTTTTTTAATCTGAATCTGATGACAGGCAGAGTCACCAGTTTCCTGGGCTGCTGAACAGTGGGTCACCTGCCCAGCCAAGAGTTAAGAATACCTCACAGCTTGTACAAAATGATTGTTGTTGGTGTTCTTTTAAAATTTTTCATTCCTTCAAGCAGAGGAAAGGAGTGGAGAGGAGATGAAAAAGAAAAATCATTGCTAACTTATAAGGTTTGCTGTTTTTTCTCAAAATGCACCAGCATCTTACAATCCATTAAAGGTGAAACCATTCAAATTTTGTACTAAAAAAGTTGCATTTAAGTCCTAGGGGAGATGAAATTTTTTGATCAGAAATTTTTTGATTTTTTGTGTTTACTTATGTGCAGATGTCTAAAACTATGTATTTACCAATCAGAGGTTACCCAAGTTTAATAGATCAGACAGAAACTGTAATGTCTGTTAAAATTTAACAGTCTTTTTCTAGCTTGTGTGGCTGCAGACTCTGAAGCCATGGCCAGAATCAAGTAGGAGTTCTCTGGGACTCACCTGATTTGAGCACAGTTAGAGAGTAACCTTTGAAGGACTGCCAATACAAATGATCCTTCCTGATAACAACTGCCTTGAGCATGATGAAATGGCTCTTGGATCCAATTCACTACAAAATTCTGTCCTCTGAGCACATTTCAAGTTAATAAAACCCCACAAAAAAGATCAACAAAAATCCCATGGAATTTCAGTGCAAAGTTTACTCTAATGATAGGTCTAGATTAGACCTAAAATGGGATTGCCAAAGCACTTTTCATGTTTTACTAAATAAAGATATTTACTCTATAAGGATGCTAATTAATAAATGTCTGATGGGCTGATTTGGAGACTTCATGATGGGACAGAACAATCAACAGCAGAGTCTCTTCTCATTTAGTCTGCAGGTGCTGCTGAAATCAGACCTCTGCCTCAGCTCTCCTAGGATGAATTTAGAGCAAAGAAGGTTGTTTGCAAAACCAGTTAGTTTTGCTTGCTGGAGCTTGGATGTAAAGGCACTGGTATTCTCATTTCCTCTTCTCTCTCCTTTTCCCAATACAGTAGTACCATTTCTTAGTAGGCAGCTTATGCTCAAAGTGACACAGAGCCCAGATGTGGACAACTACAGCTATGCAATAGAGAATTTCAGTCCACACAGCTTCCAAAGTCTCTTTTAGGTAGTACTTTGACAAATGGGAAGCTGACTGTGCCCTGTACATACCTTGTTTTGCATCTGGGAAGGTGAAGGGAAACACTAGGTACATCTTTTTGGTCCATTATTCCTATTGTTTCTTCCAATATGCAGATTTAAGAAGGTTTTGTCTGGATGCTGGGTAAAACCATTTATGTTCAATTGTGGCAGGATTTCCTAGACTTCTGAAGGCTGATCCTCCTGCTTCAGAAAAAGGAGCAAGGTCAGGCACTTGGCAGTTCTCCTGTGTGCCCTGTGTGCTACCTCCCCATCCCCATCCTGACCTACTTTGGATAACCCTGAGGCACGTCACCATTACCCTGGCCTTGTTTTTTCAAAAACACCATCTCAGACTGTCCTTCAAAAAATTACTCCCCTGACAGTTTCTCTTTAATGTCAGTATTTTAAGAGGTTACATTTTGCCACTGTGACTGTCAGTATTCACCCCATCTATACTTTCACACAGATCTCTCCTACTGTCCTATTAGCAAAGTATTATCACATTTAAATATTATCACATCCAATTATCATTAATTCAAAAGACAGTCAGCAGTGAAAGCTCTTCTATGGTTTTAGAGGCTGGAAATAAGTGTCACTGGTTCAACTTTATGTTTATATTTTATAATTAGGTGCTGACTTTATTCCCAGGACTGAGAGCATGAACTCCTCTAGCTGAGGCACAGGGTCCCTAAGCATCACCAAAATGTTACAGGGATCTCTGAAGTCCTGCAGCAAATTTCAGCCTCTGTTAGAGATGCCATGGAGCAAACTTCCAGCAGAATGAAGAACCTCTGTCCCCAGTAAAATTAACAGCTACCACCAAATTGTGTTAACACATACACAGTGCTTCAATTGCCTCTGCCTGGGTCAAAAGCACACGTAAACTTGGATTTTAGGATATGACACTCAAAAAGCTGATGTAGGGATTTAAGTAGGTGGTAATAAACCTATAAGCTTTTGTTGTGACCTCTGCAAGAGAAAGCAGAGACGACTTGTCTGGTTATGGGAGAAATAAAACTCCTGACAAAATCCTGTGCCATATATGAACTGCATTAAATAGTTCTGAAATGTGGAAACTTTTTTCTTAATGTATTTTAGAACACATTCTCCCACTAATATCTTCCATAAACACACAGGACAACTCTGCTGCAGCACAATAAACCATTTCTTGGCTCTGTGCTTTTTGTATTTCAATGCCCTTTCCTGGATTCTGCTCTTTGCTAAAAGAGATGGGTTGTTTCTGCATTTAGCAAACAAAAATGCAAGTACTCTGAAGTTTAATAAACTAAATTCATGTCATGAACTAGAGACCTTCTCTTCCTCTCCTGCCTCCCCAAGCAAACTTTTCAACTGGCCTCTAAGCAAGTGTTTAAACTTCTTTAAAAGCAATACAGTCAAAAAATTAAATCAAAGTGGCTTTCACTCTCTCTTCATCCCTACTAGCTATTACATATGGAAATACCATGGGACTAATTTTCTGACAGGCAGTCCTATTGTCATTTCAGTCCCCTAAGAAAATACTAAGTTTTTTTCAGTCTAAGAATAGTAAAGAAAACCCCAGAAATAGATTTTGTTTAGGAAAAAATATTTGTATGTTGCTTAAAACATTCATAGCAAGTGTAGGAAAATATACAATCCTCCCAGCTGATATATTAAAATTATTTTGCTATGAGCCAGGATGTAAGGTGCTAGAGTTTTCCAGAGAGCTGGTATGTGCACCAGTAGATTCACTTTCTGGATGGAGCAAACACAAACTCCCCTGCAAAGAGCTGGAGTGCTGCCTGGTGCTGCAGACAGCCCCGCTCATGTGATGCAGCCCCACAGCTCTCCTCCACTGACTCTGGGTCATTACACTAAATAAAATCACATTAAATAAATCTTTTCTATTATGTTTAAGCAATGACCATTTATATCCCAGAGCTACGCAAGTGTGATATGAACTCAGACACAGAGAGGATCCACACCACCACAAACACACACACTTAGAGTGATACTGCTCTAGTTCTGGCTCTACTAAATCCTCCTTAGGGAATTCTGTGACTACAAAGAGGGAGTTTCATGGTGTCAGTGTTCCTAGGAGCTGCCCTGGAGTCACAGTGTGCAAAAAAGTGCAGACCTGACCACACCTCAGCAGGTAAAGGGCTGTTGTGGTAAGGAAGTGGTGGCAGGCAAAAGGCAACTTGGTAAAAAGGAACAAGAGCAGCACTCTAGCACCCTGGCACCTTGCTTGCAACAGAAGTTGAGGCTGGCTGCAAGTCTGTGGTATTATTATGCTGTCTCTCACGGGCTCAGGACCCTATTTGCCCTCTGCATGAAGAAACAAAACAGTCCTGAGATTATGTTGGTTGTAGCAAAAACAGCCATCATATATAGAGACATGGGCTGCAGTTTCTTACTCAGCCAATGCAATGCTAATAGTCCTGGAGACTTTTGTCCTGGGGAAAACTTTCTTTGGAAATATGAACACCCTTCTGCTTAAACATGGTGAAGATTTTGGTAAATAATGATTCCATGCATAAATGAGGTCTGATGTTTTAATAATCCTTTTGAAGAAGATGAATATGGATCAGTCTTGGGGGAAGGTGATCAAGAACATATTTCTTGTGAGGGAAGTGGGCTGCTCTAATACTTGTCAGCATAATTAATTCTATATTGATGCTACCAGCCTTCAACAACTGACTAGAAGTCGTGGGTTTAGCACCCCTCAAGCATAAAAGCATCAGTGCCACACTCTTTCAAGAAATTGCAAAGGATGCCCAGAAACACAAAATTTGTTTCTTAGGCTGTGATGACATTATTGGGAGTAGGCTGAACTAGATGCAGAGAAACATGAAACAACCATATAAAGGCAAAGAAAGTCTGTTGTAATCACTGGCTGAGTTAAATCTGTAGTTGTAAGAGGCATGTCAACTCGGCCAACAGAAGCTGGCAGCCATGTGTGTGCAGCTAGTTTTTCCAAAGGAAGGCCAAAGCAAAACTAGAGTGTTTATTCTGGCATCAAGACAGTCTCGGCCTAGCTGAAATCTCAGCTATGTTTGTTCTAAGTTCAGCATTATCTTAATTCTACTCAGTGTGTTGTTATTCCTTTCAGATACACAGACATTCTTGAAACAAATAATAATCTCCATCCAGAAGTAATGTTTTTGGGGAAGGTTCGTTCTGGTGAGGTAACTTGATCAGTCAGCAAGCAAAAAGGCAGCCACAGTCTGCTGTCCTTCAGTATCAGGAGCTTTTGTAAGACCCTGCACTGCTCTCACTTTTTTATATGGAAAAACTGAAGCATAGGGAGATCATCTAGTGTACTGTAGGGTAAATAATTACCAATATTGTTGCACCCTCATTTGAGAAAATTGACAACATACCATAATTCCCAGGTAAAGGCTATTGGTTTTCAAACAAGAGCAGTAAAAAAGCACACCAATGTTTGCAAAAATCATGTCACACACAAACTATGCAGCCCAGGGAATGAGTTGGCTGTACTAAACCCAAAAGGCAAAGTAATCACATTCACCTTATCAGAGAGAGGTCGGTGGCTGCCTCCAGTTACGCAGGCATCATCTGGAGGAGTTGTCTGGGACCTGCAATGAAATGGGAAGAGCATCACTGGAGCTTTGGAAAGAGCTGTGGAGAGTGAGTTGAACATTGCTGTGGTTGAGCTGAGTTCCTGGGAAAGGGACAGAGCTAAAGGACCCCCGTGCTGTACTGAAGCTGGGTGGGTGCTGCTGTGCACAGGCTGCAGGTGCTGGAGGAGGTGACACCTGTGACACCTGCCCCAGGAGTTTGGGTCTGCTCACCAGGCAAACAGGGGCTGGGCAGGCCTGTGGGATGCTGGTGACTCTGCCTAAACCTGAGTGAGCATCAGCTGGGGTCACACCAGGAACAGCTTGGTGCTCCCAGGCTTGACCAGGACTGCTCCTGCACCTCCTGGCTGGCAGGGAGGGATCGTGTGGAGCCAGCAGCTCTGCCCAGAGCCAGGCTCCATGGCCAATGTGCCTTGTCTGCTCCCCATGCCCAGCTGCACCTGGGTGCCACTTTCTGCCTGCCCTGGATCACACAAAAGCTCTGATACAGAGCCAGGTGTCCTGCACTGAAACCCCTTCTAGATCTCTGGAGCTTCAGGCTAGTTCCTTCATCACAAAACCCCCTTAATTTTCCATCAAATCACTTGCACTTACTCTCCGAGGTGTATGACTGACTGTGAGAAGAAAAAAGAACAGGAAAAATATCAAAAGAAACCTAAAAATTGTAATTACTTCATGGAAAAATCTCACAGAATACAAAAATGAAACCTGAATTTTAGAGAAAGAGTCCCACAGAAATTATAATGTGAAGTCTAAAGAATTTTATCAAGAATTATTACTTGTTATTTTCATCTAAACCTTTATTCAGGCTAGAGATTTCTGCAGCAAGCCTTAAAAGTCCACTTATAAAGCAATGCATTATCATTTGGACTTTACATAATGATTTTCAGAGAAATCATTCCTTCTGCAAATCAGAAATTTCATATTTGAATGAGAGTTCACCTTGAACATTCATTATTGTTGTTTAACTGAACAGTTTTACAAAACATTCTTTTGGCACCTTGCAAATGCACTTCAGTGAAGTGCAAGATAGGAAAGATAATTATCTTTGGATCTTTATATGGCTGCCCATTAAGGACATTTGGAATGGGAATGAACATTGTCATCTAATTTCCCACAAACATATTTATGCCTCATAGCAGGAAATGAGTTACATTCAGAACTAGATTTGTATCTTTATTCATAAAATGCCAGCTGTGATGAAAGTATTAGGGACATTAGTAACCAACTGCCAGTCCCAATATACCAGTGGATGTAACAGCCTACTATTCCTGGGTGGGAATTTAATGGCCACCATTTAATGTAGAGTGTCTGGAAAGAAGGACTTTGGTACCTCAGTGGTTCACAAGAGACTCATCTCTCAGAGAAGGTAGACACACAAAATGTATCAGAGCCTGAGCTTAAAATATGATATAATTTTGTAAATTGTATTATCCAGACTTACCATGCATGTATCAGCTTTGAGTTTAATCTTGGCATTAGCTGACGATTCCCCAGAGACGTACCTTGCCAAGAAGATGTACTTTCATTACCCTCCTATTTGATTTTTATAATACTAATCCTGAGGCAAGCTTGAAAAAGCAGAACAGTGATTAAATCCCCATCTGGCTTTGCAAAAAGTTTGTGGAGGTTGGAAAAGAGCTTAGGAAAGGATAATTTACAACAGATCAGATCAGATTTAGCAACATGACCAGCCTTAGGGAAACAGGACAGGCCTTGCTACTGAAATCCTTGCAGATTTGTGGCTGTATTCATGACCTTACAACTGGCATGAGATACTGCCTCTTGCCATCAGCTGCTCGAGGTGCTGATGCTCTGCCCATAGCAGTAAACTGGCACCAGAGGGGTGAACAGGCTCCTCTCATGTGCTGTGGCTCATGTGGCAGATGAACCATTTCCATTTGGTAGTTTTGGTGGGGCTTTTTGATTGTTTGTTTGTTTGTTTTTTCTTGTGTTTTTTTTTTGTTTGTTTGTTTGTTTGCTTGGCTTTGGTTTGTTTCCTGGCACCAGAGAGTGAGTTGGCTTTTGAAATCTTCTGCATCCTGTGATCACTCGCTGTCTTACTGAACTGGTAATAACCCAGGATTTGGGACTGTGTGGGGGAAGAAAGGGGTACTTTACCTTGCCTGCAATTTCCCTTTTCATCTGCCTGCTCATGTTCAGAAGTCTGACTACAGCAGAAAGAAGTGTGTGAGGAGTGGGCTCAGCCAAATACACTTTGCTCATGGAGGCTCAGAGGCAGTTGCTGTCACAGACAAGGCCTAGTGCAAACCTAAATTCACAAAATCAGGAATTTTAGGTAAAAAGAACATAAACTCTAGTTTCTTTTGCTGCATTTCCCATCTCTTTGCAAGCTGCTGTGCTCACCTTTAAGAGAAGTGTCTGCAATGAGACATGACAGTGAGAGTATTGGAAAGGTGCTCAAGAATAGTTTGAAATAGCATTTTTGCTTGCCTGAAGCATGCCTGTGATTGCCAAGTCATGCTAACACACTACTTCTAACAAAAACCTTGTTACTGAGAGGGCAGGCTGATAGCCTTGGCACAAGAAGCTGTTCCTTCAGCTGCAAATCCAGTCCAGCTCACAAACAGGCTTTGGCTTCATCCTGGAGAAGCAATGTTGGGTTCCTCCTCTGTAGACTGTTACCAGAAGACTTGAAAGAGCATAAACAAGGGAAATTATCTCCTTCTCAAAATCAGCAATTTCACCCTTGAAGAAGAGAGAGCTCACCTTTAACAAAGCTAAATTAAATAAAGGTAAATTAAACTATAGTTCCATTTGAACAGTTTTGTGACACTGTAGGACTGGGACTGAAGGCAGAGCCCTCTGCCAGGAGAAAGCTCTGGCTGATGAACCAGACCACTGGTGGGGCCAGAGCCCTCAAACCAGTAGAGAGTGAGTGCCAGACACCAGGTTACTCTGAGTAGTCTGATGTCCACAATGCACAAATCCCATGTGCAAATCCCAGCATTAAGTGAAAGCTCTACTGTGCTTCAAGAATGCATTATTATTTTTAAAAGGTAGATGTAATTAGGTGGTGAATTGGAATTAAAAAAAGAAAACATTTAACAATGGTTAAAAAATTTATAACACAAGACTGTGTATGTCCCTGCAGAGGAAATACTTTCAGCATTTTTAAGAACATATTTTTTTTTAAATTTTTTTTTTACATCCCAAAGTCTGAAGTGTCAGCACTCTTTGGGGCAAACACTCCATCACACTGAAGTGAGGATTCATGTGGAGATTAAGCCTTAGGGGCATGTTCCTGCCTAGTGTGCACTTGCACCTTTAGGATGGAGGATGGCTGTGCTTGTTTGAGTAGATGTCTTTCTGCTAATACTCTGAATCACAGCTCTTGGTGCTGACAATACACATGACTCCAGCAAGCTCTCCACATGAACTCTGTGCCAGCCTATCAACAGTATTTCTTGCCTTGGACTGACTCAAAGTTCTTCAACAACTTTAGAGGACAACTGGCAAACACCTCATCTCCTGTTGAAACAGAGGGAAAAACAGCAACAGATCAAGTGAGTAAGGGACAAACACCCAACTATTTCAGAATAAATAAAAAAACCAGTTAGACTGGAAGAGTAGTCTTTTTTGTTGTTGTCTTGGAAGTATTTCCAAAATGTGATTGCGATGAAGTTAAAGGTGATGAGTTATACAAACCCATGCTGAGACACCAACACAAACACCTACCTGCAGAAACTGCAAAGATTAAACATTCTGGACAATGATTTACTTTATTCATTCACCCTCATCATTCCAAACTAAACATTCAAAAATGGTCAACAGTTTTGCAAGAGAGTGTTTGTAAGGAAGGCACTGCCTGCAGATCAGTGCCAGGTCTGTACCCCCTGCAGCAGCCACATCCTCAGGGCAACTGCACCCAGTGAGGCAGAGTCCTGGAAGGGAATGGATGGTCAAACTCATCTCAGGCACAATTTCATCTAGACCAGGGGAGTTATACTGGAATGTGAGTAGGCACAGTTAAGCCCAAACACAGAATTTGAGCAGCTAATTTATGATACTATTAATTCTCAAATGAACAGGATACATGTAAAAATGTTTAAATGTATGCTGCATAAATACCCATGGGAAACAGACAAAAATGCTCATGCTGTTTTTCTTTTTTCTTCATAGTGTATTCAGAACCACAGTGTTCTTGCAGCTGATTATGGTCTCTCCCACAGATTGGAGAGTTATAAGCTCATTTCAATCTACTTTCCTTGTCTTGACAAAAATCAGTTCACTAAAGAATGAGAGGTTCCTTGAGAAATAGGCATAATATTCGGTGCAACAGTACTTCAAGGCAGAGGGGAAAACCTACAGGAATGCTATTTACCTGAAAACAAACACCACCTCCTCAATTAAAACTGAAAGTATTTGTGTTTCAAGGATTTATAAGAGGTAACTTAATAACAAGGCAATTTGGGAATATACAGAGGGGATAACAGCTTTCTGTGGTTTTGGTGTGCTCTGTGCTTTATATAAACATTTGCAAAACATCCAAGTTTGAGAAAGGGGAGAAGTATTAGAAAATTAAGATTGAAATATGCCTTTTCATTGTGCAGATTGCAATTCTATGCACAAAGTTATGATTTCCATAAATAAGGAAAGAATCATGAAGTTGTTAAGTTTGGGGAACATATTTTGTAAACCACTGAGTATATAAATAGTTGTATTAAAGTCTTTGCCAATCAAGTTGTCAAACTGAAATTCCTACAGTCAAAACTTGAGTTCTGTAATGACAGCATTTTTACAAGTTGGCAAGTATGGGATTCATCCAAAGCTTTCTGAAATCAGTGAACATTTTCATGGGCTTGAATAAGTACTTTAACAGGATATGCACCATAATGCAAATGACACAGCATTCTCAACACCTATCTCTGCAGAACTGCTCAAAGCTTTATAATAAAAATGGATTATTTTCAGCTTAGAATGTTTCAGCATATTAAAAATTCAAAGTCTTATTGAAGCTCCAAATACATATTTTTCAAGATAGTATTTTTCAAAGCTTTCTGTATTTCATTTACCCAGATGAAAAAGGCCCCAGTTAATGAGTAGAACAGAGAACCAAAAGTCATTAAATCCAGGTTGGGTTCAAATCTAAACATGATTTTGTGCAAAACAGTCAAAACAGCTCAGTGATGGAGTTACAAAATGCCATAGGCATGCTCTCCTCCAGAACTTGAAATGCAAAGATTTTTCTACTAACAAAATCTGCAAAAAACAATTAAACTTATTTTTTCAATTATCTGCAACTCAATGGAGAGTTTTGCAGAAGAAATGGCCTAGAAAGCAGTCATAAATTTTCACTGACTGGTATGGCTCTTGCAAATACCCACTAAAAAATCATATATACAAATCCCTCCCATATGTTATAGAAGTGGAAATTTTAGAATGCCTTAAATCTTGCTTGTTCACACAGAATTACTATGCAGTGTGGGATGTGGACTTGAATATTAAAAAGTAACAGTAAGAACTGGTGATAAGGCCTCTTTCTCTCACACAAGAAAGCAAACTGGCATGAGGAAATAAATCCCACACCTGATGTGAAGGGCAAATGAGTGTGGGATGCAGAGGTTCCCTGCCTGCTCCACTTAGTGGCTATTGAGCTCCCAGCCTGACCCCACACCAGAGCTCCCCAGAGAGAGAGAAGGCAGTTACTCCAGAGAAAAGAACCCTTTCAGTGCTTCAGAATCCAGGCTTGGGCAGAGGTTTAAGAAGGCTTGAAGGCTAAATGCAGCCTGGAGACTGTAGTGCTGATACAAGGATAAAAACATGCAATTTTCAGAGTTTGATAATAAAAAAGTAGTTCTATGTAATAACTGGGTAATTTTCCAGCATGGCTTTCACAGTATTCTCTGTATTTTCAGCCAATAAAGTATTTCTGGCTTGTTATTTTTGCACATTGCTCAGGCAACTTGCACACTGAGACACGAAGAAGAATGGTAATTTAGTTTTTAGATGTACCAGACTTCTTAGAATACCTTCCCATTCTCAACCCCTTTTGTCCATGGTTCACACCTGGCTTGTGAGTAGGAGGGAGGGTTTCAGGCATGACTGCTGAGCATGATGAATATTTGGTTCAGCTAACAAATCATAAGATTTACACAAAACAAAGATTATTATCAAATCACACAATCATAGAATGGCTTTGGTTGAAAAGGACCTTAAAATTCATCTTGTTCCAAACTTCTTGACATGGGCAGGGACACCTTCCACTAGACCAGGTTTACTCATAGCCCCATTTAGCCCAGTCTTGGACATTTCCAGGGATGGGGAGCCCACAACTTCTCTGGGCATCCCATTCCAGTGTCTCACCACCTTCACAGTATCTAATCTAACCTTCCCTCCCTCAGCTTAAGGCCAATTCCTCTTGTCCTATCACCTCATACCTTTCTCAAAGGTCCCTCTCCAGCTGTCCTGTAGCCCCTCAGCCTGTCCTCATAGGAAAGATGCTCCAGACCCAAGATCAACTTAGTGGCCCTTCTGTGGACTCGCTCCAACAGGTCAATGTCCTTCTTGTGTTGGGACCCTCATACCTGGACAAAGTACAGGTGGAGTCCCAAGATAAATCAAAATAAAAGTGCAGTGGGGGCTATTTTATTTTCCTGAGGTGAGGAAGTAGAAGGCCATGATTCCCACTGAAGCAGAAATGAAGCTCTTATTCCACTTGGAGATGTTTAACAAGAGCAACTGCTGAAGTTAAAAGCTCATGCAGCACTCATGATGGTGGGAGAACCCTGTTCTCTGTGAGTGACTCAGTATGCTCACCTGGAGGAGGAGAGGACCAGCCTCCTTCTGCTGATTCAAACCACAGATTTAGGATCTCAAGGGTTACCAACAACAAAAATTCAATTCCTGCCTTCAGAATGCCAATTCCCCCACTCACTGGTAAATGCTCTGACCACCTGAGTGTTGAATGGGACAGATGGAAAAGCATGACACCTTCCTCACTTTTTAAATATTTCTCCCCACAAAGCTCATCAGTTGAAATTAGCCATTAAATTTTATCAGCATTCCTGGATAAAATGAAAACCTCCAGCAGGGTCTGAATGCATAAGAGATAATTACTACAGGTTTGAATAGCTGCAAGTATAAAAAAGCCCGTAGCTGTACTTTATGGATGGTCTATTTATAAAATGTAATTTCTGATGTACATTGTATATATATATATATATATGTATTTATCTTACTGCAAAAATCAGACACCTTTGCTAGAAAACGAAGTCGCTGGTGAAAAAAGCACTTACACTACTGGCCAGATGTAATTGGGAAGGTCAGGAGCTGTTACAAAGTAGGACATTGCCCTAGAGTTACCCCGGTGTTATATTTCCTTCAGCCAAAGCCAGCCTTGCCCTGCTTATGGGCAGTCTGGGAACCCCACCAATAAATCCACTGAAACAAAATCCAAAAAGCTCCCCTTACATACATAAAAATAAACAAATCTTTTTCATTATATGTAAGTTGCCAACATGTGGTTTGGTATTTTCTGTGGTTCTGTCTTCACATTCTGCCTATGCTAAAATAGTGAGGGAGATGGGAAAGGCTGTTACCCAGTTTTACAAGTTATAATGGACATATAACGCCCAGCATGTTAAGATAATATGAGGCTACTTTATTTAACTGCTTTGGACTGGTAATATTCAATAATTTTGATGAAACTCTGATCTTAACAATAAATTTCTACAATCTTTTTATATCACTGCTTCTGGGTTTGATAAGCTATCTGAAAAATTCTTTGCTATTACCAATAAAAAGCTCTAAGATGGTGTTTGGTGCAGATGTTTTGTCTTTTAATCTGCAATAATTGAGACAAATGAAGCAATGATATCAATGTTGCACATTTCCAAAACTGCCTTGATTTAAAAAACTCAAGAAAAGTCACCAACCAGATGGTTGACAACTTGGTAGTAGTACCTGATTCATCCAAAACACAAGCATCTCCTGCTTCCCGGTTTTCTCCTTTGACCCTTGACTTGAAAAGAAACTGGGGTTCAAACTGAATGAAGTAATAACAGTGATACCTGTATGCACCTAATTAGGGAAGAATGATAATGGCAGAAATTTAGCACTCCAGGGTTTTGCATTTAGGGTATTTTACAGGACAGCTCTGTGGTCACATACTACAATGCACGAGCAAATGAAACCTAAAAAAGGCAGATAGATGGTGGGGTTTTTTTAATAATTATTTTCTTCAAAATAAATGGCTAGTATTTGACCTACTAATCCTACCAATTTAGTAACAAGCCTGCATTTCAAATTTATTTGCTCACCTCCACTTATCAATTTCTAGCAAAACCTGTTTGAAAAAGATTGAGAAATCATCAATGGAATGAAGAGCCAAGATACCCAGTGATCTAGCCTTCCTTGACTGAGTGACACAAACAAGTGGCAATGACTTCAAAGTGAAAAACTGGGAAGCATTCAGAGCTGAAGGGAAGGGCTGAAGCTGGCTTGCTGCGCTGCCAAACCCTGCTGCAGCCTCTCTGCTGGCTCAGCAAACAAGGTCTCCCACCAGCATTGATCAGGCTGGCTTAAAAACGGGTCCCTCTAGACAGACTTGAGACAGATACTGGTAAACTCTTCAGCTTTCTACATTTTGGTGAAAAGGCTGGGACGTCATATGGTCCAAGACAAGCCTTGGCTTCTTTCTGACCTCCTAAGTGGGGCTCATTTGCTCAATTTCTCCTGCTTTGAATGTCAGAAATGACATTCAAAGCAGGAGAAACCCACTACTAATAGAAATTAGGTAAGCATGGGCTATGACAAGGCCAGAAGAGAAAAAAGCAAACATCCCCAAGGTAATTCAAATAATAAGCTAGTGGCAACAAAAAGGAAGAGCAGATTGAGTTATAATGACTGATCTGAAGCTTGCAGTGTTACCCCTCAGGGATTTTTGTTCCAGGATATCTTCAGTATGTAGTGTCTGTCTAGCTCCTCAAAAATGAGAGAACAGCACAGCAATTCTCTCCACTTCCCTCTGCCACCACTTTGAACCCATTGTTTTTAATCTGCCTTTCTTTTTCTTAAGAGGCAGAGACACATTTACAAGTTGCACCCTAGAGACAAAAGTCATTATCCTTTTGCAGCAGCTTTATCTATGTGTTCTTCCTCAATATTAGAATCACTTTGATTTATGAAGATGTGCTGCAAAGAGAGGATTGACATCACATCTAGCTAGGATAAGGACAGACAAGCCGAATAACTCATAAGTGCAAGTGACAACTCTGTCCTAAAATGCCTGGTAAATTCCCCTAGGTTACCCAGTGTTTTGAGAAAATACAAAATAAAATCCGATACCTAGTGAAGAAAAAACCAAAAACCTAGAAAAAAATTTCACAAATAGCCAGTGGGATGATTTTCTAATCTAGGAAAATTCAAAGTGAAAGCCTCTATTTCTTTATCATTCTACAATTGCATATCTACTGTATTATGAATGACAGCAGATCTTGAACATGGTGAAAGGCAGCAGAACTATACAAAGAATGCAGATTGTTGCTGTAAGTAATGACAGGAGAAATTAATCAAGGATTGGTTGTGCTGCATGAAAGTAGCAATTTCATCTTCCCAATACACCTACAAGTATGAAAATGCTAACTGAATGTATGATTAAGCATAGCAGCTGTGCTTATGTCACATAGAATTAATAAGCCCTACTAATAAAGCCAGCAACAAATAAATTGAGAAGAAATTCAAGGGCAAAAGATAAAGTGAGACTACCTTTGCACCATAAAGTAGAAAAGCCTTGATGTGTCAAGGTGCACTGAAGAGGGAAGAGAAACACAGAAAGATAATTTTTTCTTTTGAACAATTATGTGAAAAATGATGCAAGCAATTAGACCTTCAGATCCCCATCTGCAGTGTACCCACTGCTAACAGTTACAGATGAAAACCATACCCAACTACAGCGACCACGTGAGGATGTAAGCAAAGAGATAAAAAAAATTCCAGTTCTATCACTTTCATGTAAAAACTCGAATTCACCAGAAGACAACCAAAACCAAGATCCACATCTCCCATGTTTTTGTTACATGTCTACAGCAGTTTACAAAAAAACAACCAGGGAATGAGGAACAGAAGACACAGCTGTTGATGTTGCTTCAACACCTTTGATTATAAGATGGTGTTTGATGTTTAAAATCTGGTATAGGAAAATAAAACAGTTTCTAAACTAATTTCGTTGAGATTTTAGTTCTGTACCTGAGAGTTCTTGGCCAACATTATAGACTGCTGAAGAAACTGACTTCCATTTCTGAAATGAAGAATGAATGGGTATTTAATTGTCAGTATAAGAAATACATTAAAACACCCCATTAAAACACCCATTCAAACACCCTGGTTTGAAACCCATCACCAGCAGAAACCAGGCCAGCATGCTCTGGGAGATGATCAATACAAGAAAGCAAACATTCCCGTGGTAATTCAAACACAGCTTGGTTGTAACACCCCAGGAAATTTCAGCCCCTATCTGGCAACTAACAAAGCAATTAACTTTTAACAAAAAACCATTATTAACTTGGAATCCTTTTCACATATTTGCCGTAACTTCCAGCAGCACGGGCTACTGGAAAGAGAGTTTTCACCTTCCAGAATGTGCCATATGATGTACTTCAACCAATGTGCAGAAATATGATATTGAATAGATTCTGGATCCTAAAGCAAAACCACCCAAACCAAAATACAATGAGCTTGTTTATATGCAACAGGAACAAATGTCTGTTATTACTTCAAAACTTTCAGTTTGAATGAATACTGACTGCTTTCAATGTTTGGGAAAGCTTTTCTTTCATGATAAAAATTGCCAGAAATGTTGGAATTTCAAAAGAAAAATTATGAACACTTCATTAATATCAGTACAATCAGACAATGCAATAAGCAATACAGAGAGGTACATGTAGGAAAATGTGTACTTTATTCAAATTTTAGCTTTATCTAACACAGTTATTGAATTAAAGAAAATATTTTCAGCTCTTAAGCTCTTTAAGATATTCTACCCTAGAAAAATTTAACCTTATCAGCTAAGGAAATAAAATTAGATTTCTCCAACTAAAAAGCAATTCCATCAAAATCCTAAGGAAGTAAATTTCTTCTATTCTGCTACTGTGCTTATCTCTATTTTACACAGGCCACATTTATCTGCTACGGTTAAATAAATTTTCTATTAATAAAGGATAAAGAATTAATATGCATTTAATATACAAAACATGTCTTGTCAGAGTGTTCACGTATCTGAGCAAGATACTTTCCATCTTGGAATCCAGAAAGAGCTGGGAAAAGATCCCTCTTTAAAGCAGTTGAGCAAGATGACAAAATTAAGTGCCTTCTCTGCTCAGTCTGGCACATTACCACTAATCAAGGCCAACTATTAAAATCCCAGGCAGTATAAAGTCTTCAGAAACCAAGAATGTGAGGTTCATAAATTCACCAGAAAACAACCAAAATCAAGATCCACATGTTTGAGTTTAAACCCCATGGCTTTCAAAAATGACTGTACTTTAGCGACTTTATATCCAGCTGGATTGATTTTTCCAGCGGACAAAACACAGCTCTTGACTTTCACAGTATTGCTACTGACACAAAACAAATAGCAAAAGAAATTCATGTTCTAGCTCTCTGCTAGAGCAGAGATTGAATGTACACTGAGTAAACTCACCCCTTGACAAGATGCTTGAATTACATAATGTAGCTACAAATAGTTCTGCTCTGGTAATGCCAGTGGAGGCTGGATTGTTATTATCTATAGTATGGCAACAGCCAGAGATTCTGGTGAGAAGATAACTAATGACTCTCTGAGAACAGATTCATCTCTCCTGGTTAATAGAAATCATGTTATAGAGTTAAAGCAGCAAATAAACAAGAAGCCCTTAAATTAAACCTGAACATTATATATCTACAGAATCTAGAATGACTCTCATGGGAAGAAAATACTGCATCAAAAAGTAAAAGTCTCACTCACTACAAGTACCAAATCATTAAACTGATGCCAAAAGGAAAAATGGTAAATGAAGCCTTCCTGTAGTAGAACACAAAACAGACAGGACATTCATTGATATATCCTTTCATTATGCATATAGGTATTACATAACTATTATTAACTCTAGTACTGCAGAAGAGTCCAGAACTGAACTTAGTTTGCCCAACTTATCTGAACTTCTCCCACCTTTCCAGAGTCTAATGAGCAAGTGCTTCACCAGATCATCAGAAAAAAATCTCTCCATCTTCCTTGACCTATTGTGATTTACATAAAGGCATTGGGGTTCAAAGAATTCAGTAAGAATTTAATTAACAATTTGAAAGGTGCAGATCACTGGGGGCCATTTTTGCTCATTAATTTAACAACAAAACCTATTTCACTATTAATTAGAACATTTCTAACACAAGAGAAACAGCTTTGGCAGTACAGGCCACCTCATTATTTTCTTATACACATGAATATTTAAAAGTGTGAGGAACTTCAACAACACATAGCCCAGTACAGACCCTCAAAAAAACCCAACCAATCAACCAAAAAAAAACCAACAACCAAACCCCAAAAAACCAAACCAAACAAAAAAACCATCAAAAAACCCCCAAAACAACCACAAAAACCAAACCAAAAAACCCCAAAAACCAAACCAAACCAAAACCCCCAAAAAATCCCCCCACAAAAGACTCGAAAATTACTTGACCCAAATAAATTCATTGGAAGAAAATCAGGGGCTCTAGAAGAGAAAAAATATTATTATCTGACAGTCAGGACATGAAACAAGAGGCTTTGAGGGACCTTTCAGATATTTTCATTTTTTCAAGAAGGAGCTCTGAAAGAATATTAAATACCAAAGCTATGAAGATTAACAATGGGTATAACATTTGCTTCTGGAGCAAGTCAACCAGTACCAGCACCAACTTCTACTACAGAGAAAGAATCTCACCACTTTTGGCCAAAAAATCAAAAAGAAATACAGCATTTCAATTTTAAGCCCCAGTGCCAGCCTTCTGATCCCTAGCTGAAACAGGACAAGGCAAGCCAGGCTTTCCAACATCTTTCCAAATATCAGTCTTGAGGCTATTGACTGGTCAGAGATCAGGTATAACCAATCTCCTGTCTGAGGTTTTGGCAGAGTCCTTCATTGGTCCCAAAACCACATTAGGAACTCTTACTGAAAAGAGAGGATACTTTCAAAATCCAGCCCTAGATACAAGAAGCTGCTTCTCCTTTCTCCATATTTGTTTGCTATAAGTCAATTTATATTCGTTGAGTTTGCCAAATTGCAATTAATTGTGATATAATTTTTTTAAACATTACTTTTTTCTTCATTATGTGCATTTATAATATCTACTGTTAGCTAAGAGGGAAGTCTGACCTCTAATTAAATTGTTTCAATCTTCATCTTTGCTGCCATCTGTAGGTAACTGGAGTGGTACAAAGGTAACAGTTCTGTGACCAGGGCCTGCGTCCGTGAGAAAGCACCATGTTCTTGTTACCTGTCCGTCCTGACCTGTGTTCAAATTAGGCAGAAAAACATACAACAGCTTGTGGCTTTGCATCTCCAAGTAATCTTGCAACTGAGGTAGTTAAAAAAAAAGGAAAATTAAGTTAGAATCATAGAATGCTTTGGGTAGGAGGGGGCCTTAGAGACGACATAGTTCCAACCCTCCCAGCCATTCACCAGATCAGGTTCCGCAGGGCTCCGTTCAGCCTGGCCTTGAATACTTCCAGAGATGGGGCATCCACAACATCTCTGGACAACCTGTTCCACTGCCTCACCATCCTCTGGATAAAGAACCTCATTCTAACATCTCATCTAAACCTGCCCTCTTTCAGTTTACAACCATTTCTCCTTGTCCTGCTGCTATCTCCCCATATAAAAAGTCCCTCTCTCTCATTTTCATGAGCCCCCTTCAGGTACTGGAAGGCTGCAACTGCATGCTCCCAAAACCTTCTCTTCTCCACATGGAACAACCCCAGTTGTTGGATCCATGAGGAGATCCATGCTGTTTTACAGCATTATTACACCATGCTCCAGAACACCTGTAATTTTGACTGTAAATACAAAATTTAAGTCTTGATGTATGTCTGGTTGTTGGAATTTAGTTTCTTCTCAGCGAGCTATGCAATGTTTTAGCAGAACTGTTATGATAAAGAAAACTTCTCAAGAGAAAAATAAACCAAAACCAGAGAGGTCGATCATAATTTTATACCCATTATGACCAATTTTGGAAATCTGAAATTATACAAGTGAGGTCAGCATTTGAAATATTTGATTTAATGACTGGACAATTTTGATACATAAAAATAGATACTTAGTAGTGAACAAGTTTATACAAACAAGATTTCTTTTGTACAGTACAAAACAATGATGGAGATAAAAAAAGATTTGCTGGGTTACAGGGCAAGACACAAGAACAACAAAACACCGTTGAATAAATTTTTTAAAATTATCAGAGGCTTATTTCATAAATACAGTGTAATGCTTTCATTTAACAAATACAAAATTTACTATTTAATTTATCAACATCAGGAAATATATAAAATGTCTTCGAATGACAATCTGATTTAAAAACTGATGCAAATACAATAGCATTTTTAGAATTCTGAGGTAATATTACACATTATCTCAAAAAAAGCTTCAATAAATAAAACTGAACAGAAGGCAAAGTGCAATTCAGTGAAAACGAGAAAAGATAAAGCTCTTATTTTAACAATAGTAGAGAAATAGTTATTAAAAGCAGGTTTAAGCATTAAAAAAATATTTTGGCTAATTTGCCATGTTTTCAGATAATCTGTATAGCTATTTATTCATAAGCCAACCTTTGATGAATCCAATTCTATAAAGAGAGGAAAGGTTGTAGGTCTTTGTTTCCAGGTTTCCTACTTACATCCACATTCAGGTGTTAGAAATTTAACATTGCTTGCAGCTATCTAGTTCATTCAGTGCAACAGTGAAAGCTTAATTTATTTCTCAACATCTGAAATCCTTCAAGTTAAAATTAATTTTAAATTCTCCACTTGGGAGATACAATGAAAAAATGCAGAATTTTTCAGTGCTGCTTTTAGCATGCTTTGTGCTAACCTAGCACAGTTCCAGGCTAAAGCCAATGGAAACTTTATTACTGGTTTCAATGACAGCACTATGGATACAGTGTCAAATATTCTAAAATATCCTAATATTTATCTCTGTCTTAATAAAACAGTAAAATCACCAGTAACTTTTTAGAAGAAATAAAAAAATAAAATGTACACTTAGCTATTGAAGAATATTCAGAACAGCTTTGAAAGCGTGAATTAGACAGATTAATTTGTTAATCCTTCATAAATCTGTTGATTTTATGTAAATAATACAGAGAAAGAAAGAAGACTAATATAGTATTTGAGTACAGACACTACAAGATAGATATGCATCCATGCCCCAGCAGAAGTCAATGGGGAAAGCTGACAAATTAGATGCCAAAGTGTCTCAAATGATCTGGGCCTTATTCAGCTGAAAGAAAAATCTACAGAACACACAGTAGCTGTTCAAATTTAAAACTATACTACATGCTGACAAAGTGTTTCAATTTAATGAATAAAACCCAGATTTACAATTATTTCAGTATTTTAGAACCATTTCTTCCCCAGCTGCTAATTTACTAATTCAGAGCAGACATACCAAGAATTCTTTTCACAAAGTTTGTGCAGTGAAAAACACAAAACATTTTTAAATGCTGGTCTCCAAGTTAATGAAAGTTTCAACATTCTTCAGAAATGTTATTGTGTTCACTTTTGTCACAGCTTATTTAAGACTTTCAACAAAGTTGCTGCAAAAAAATGATACCATAATACACTATATCAGTTTTCCACCAGTTGTGGATATAATTCTCTTCCTAAAGCATTTCACCAGATGTGGTATTTATTTTAAATATCTAGTTTTATTTACTATAATGCTACAGTAGATCTGGCTAGTTTGCTGTTAAGAATGGACATACAAATTCCTTAATACTTGTAGCTTGAACTTGAATCCCCTCAAGCTGAAAAAATACCTTTTAACACTCTTGTACAGTCAAGTGTAAAAGCTGAATATACAACATCTAAAACCTCTTATTCATAAAAATAATTTTTTAGCAGTAAATGGCACTATCAAAACCCTATTTCTTCACAGGCAGTTATTTACATACTTCTTAGACAGCTGGTTTCCCCAAGCAGGAAAACCAGAATAATAAAACTACATACATTTTATAAAGACTAAAATTCCTATTTGCCTTTGTGGAAAAAAAAAAGGCTACATGCTGATGTTATATTTTTTCTGCCACTGGGATTAACCAATAGAGAAATATTCTGTATATTTTCTCCCAGTAGGATACCTTGATGTAAAGGAATTATGATTAATAATAAAGTGCTATTAAGAAAAACAACATTTGGGAATTGTCTTAGTTGGGTTTTGTTTATCAAACAGATGAGCTTTTTGTACAAAGAAAGCTACTTCTGAGACAAAGCAAGCAGCAAATGTATTGCCATTCAGGAAAAAACCATACACTTCATATTTAATTTAAAAAAATTATCTAAATGTGATAAACTGGCACAGTATCAAGAGACATAACAATGAAAAGCTTAAAGGCACAATCAGAAGAGAGTGAATGCTACATAAAAATGCTGTTCTTGGAGTATTTTATCTTATTCCAGACCAAACCCCTCTGCATTTGAAATTCCAATTATTAACTTTTGCCTCAGTTCCTTCTTGTTCTTGTAAGGAGGGAGACAAAGCTGGTTGAAGCAGGTATGTGCCACAGGTAACCTAAAATAATTTAAAAAACACCCAGCAAAACACATTTAAGAATAATGCCATAGAACCAGAACACTGCCTCTACACGTTCAGTTAAACATTTCTTTAAATGATCACTGAAGATCTGTTATTTGGACTGAAGTCATGGCTTCAGAATTTGGAAAGTTGAGAAGCTTTTATTAAAATTGCCAATTTATATTGCTATTACATTCTTTGATACTATTGTGTGAGCAATATGATGATGGTGTCTGCATTTATGCCTGTGCAGGCAGTCTGACAGTAACAATTATCTTGCAAAACATGGACCTTCAGCAGTTTAAAATGCACACTTATTTCGAAACACATTTTCTCATTTTTAAGAAAGAAAACAATTTAAAGAAGGTACATTAAGAGTGATTCAATGTTGACTGATTTATCTTCATTTGTCATCTGATCTTCATGTTCCTTTAAATGTTGCTGGAACTAGTTATTACCTCATTGAGAAAAGCATTAGAAATATCACAGTAATGAGATAAATTAAATTTAAAACAACCTCAAAATTTATTATGTTTATGCCTTTAGATCAGTTCTTCACAGAAAACCCAGCAAAATTCAGACTTTGAAAAATATAGTTCCATTTAAATATTTTGATTACTCTAAGTGTTTGAGAAATCTAGGTAAAGCCAGTAATTACTGCTTTGCAAAGAGCTTCAGAGCAGCAAGTTTTTCTATACAGCTTTAAAATTATTTAAACTGACTTTCCCCAGTCTTAAAAATTAAAAAAATACTAACTGGCTTGCTATAAATAATGCCATCAAACTCAAAAAATTCAGAAAAATTCATGGTAGTTCAGGGTGTATTTTCAATAGATCAGCTGTCATGTTAGGAATGATAAAAATAAATAATTTATTTGAATTGAAACATGTAAATAATCCCTATAAATAATTACCAGTCTCAAATGTAAACACCAACTGGAAAAAAAACTTCCTTCTTTTTAAAATTCATGCAATCAATAAATGGGTATAACATTCTGAAGGCAAATTAAAGGAGTTCATGCAGTTTCTTCCTTGCACAATCATTTGCTCTTCTGTAAAAAGACATTCAAGAGCAATAAGGGCTCTTGGGAAAAAAAATTAATGAAAAAAGTTTTAAAAATCCAAAACATTACTTACCAATTAGTGGATGTTTCACTCCTTGAAATCTTGAAATTCAGATCAGCCATTCCTCCCACAGGTACTCTATCACTTCCTGTAGCAAAATGTAGCAGCTTCTTTTGAAGATCCAGAGAAAATCCAAGTACTACATCCCAGAAGTATCTATGCTCGGGGCAGAGGGAGAAGAAAAAGTTGCAAGATGCAATATCATAAAAAAGTAGTATGAAGATGATAATAAAACTGCAAGTACTACATGGTGAATATCACTTACTGAGAGTTTAATTAATATAATCTATAGGACATCAGCAGTACTCCAATATACAAGGGTAAATTCGCAAGGAATTGACAAGTACAATATTCTATTAATTTGGAATGATGTCTTGCCAAATGATAGCCCAACACACTTATCTATGCAAATAAAAATGCCTTCTATTCACTAATATAAATGTCCTTGGTATCAAAGAGAATTGAGTAAAAAAAGAACTTTTGGAAGACTGGATAATAAAAATACTGACATTTCATATGCAGGATTTGCATATGCTTTGCTTTTCAAACTATTCCACTTCAATGTGGTCCTAATCTTTTAAGGACATTCAGTAAACACATACTATTAAGGTTCTAATTCTTCCTACTTATGACAATTTAGTAGTGTCTTTGTCTTATTTAGAAATAGGTTTCTAAAACTTCAGTCATTCTCAGGTTATCCTTGAAGAGATTACTGCTGGAAGACTAACATTCCATGACATTTTAAACTCAGTAATTAGAATAAAAACCCAGGCCTACCGTATAGTCAGATCAGTTTTTTGGTAGCCCTCGTATTGGGTACTTCTCTGTAAAGCAGACATGTCCAGTTCAGGACTGCCACAGACAAGAATTTCAACCTCCTCTGGACGAAGTAGCTGCCAAAAATCAAAGATAAAATATTTAATTTTTTAAAGAAGATGAGAAATTATGCTACTAGATTAATTTTTTATTTTGTCATTACAGAAAAATTAACAGAATATCATTCAATGTAAGTCTCTAACTTGGATATATACTGATTATAGAAAAATTAATTGCTCAGCACTTTGAAGAATCTCTTACTGCCAGACATAGTAGAAAGGTAATTACAGGATAACACAATATTTCAGCATATTATGTTCTTCATTTCTTCATCATTCTTACATTTATTACACTGACTTGCCTATGATGTCATCAGACTACAAATGAGTCAGGAAGTTTGTACATATGGAAATCTGAGGGAGGGTCTTGATGTCAATTTTGATTTCAACTTCCATTTCATTTGCACTGCCAGTCCCAGCATGGGTAGCTGAGCAGCAGAGGCTGACAGAACTCGACTCTCAGTTGTACACACTGTTGTGCAAAGCAAATACTTCTAACAATGAGCCATGTTTCATATCCACTAAACTTACACCTACAGAACCCACTTATTCATTGCCTACAACACCATCAAGTTGCGTGGAACTATGCCATGGCATTTCAATGGATTCTCATTGTCCTTCCAGAACCTTCCCTGTGGTTGGGAACACCTCACTTTGCTGCAAGGTGCCACAGCTCACCAATTTCACTGGAATTTAGAAAATCCCTGACAAGTTGAAACTTTCTCTTCTTTCTCAGTGCAGAAGGGATACTGTAAATTTAAAAAGTCATTCCAACAGCCAAACAGGACGGAAAATAGAAGAATGTTTAATCTCAACCTCGCTGAGTGCTCTTCCTGCAAAAAGCAATATATGTTTTCAGAGGAGTCACTCAGGAGCACTCAGACACAGTTGTTCTGCAGTTCCTAAATGTGGGGAATACATAGAAACCTTGTAAACATTCACTGGAGAGCCTGTGATGTGTCTGTGAATACACAGTGATAAATCTGTTTTCTGGAGCTTTATTTATGGCTTTTCAATGAAACACTACAGAGAATAGTTGATTAATTTCTGATTAATTTCTTCTACTTATGTTGGATTAATCAAGTCTATTGATCAGTCAAGATTCTTTCCAAATCTTAAAATCATCCAGTACAATTTAATTTAGATAACTCATTGTCAAATACTTGAAATAGAAGTGAAGAGTTATGTTTCACTTATTCTTACCAGTAATGCATATGAAGCACAGACACTATGAAATCCATAATAGAAAGCTGCAAATTGTTTGTAGATCGATCTATTGAGAAGAAAATCAACATAGAGCTGCACATATTCTAAAAAAAAAAAATTGTTTTGTTACGTTATAATAATTTTAATCAGTAACTTGTTCTGCCCTCTAAAATTGTAGTGAATATGAAAAACGAAAGCATTTAGTTTTAGATACCATTAAATCGGTAGGCATACCAGAAAGAACTACAGCCATTTCATTTTCACAATCTGTTTATGAAAGCATAGGTTTATAGAAAGGAGAAAAAGGACAAACTTAAATCTACAAAGTATGCGTGGTTAATACATGTCAAATTACCTTTCCTATTCCTATTTGTGACTGGAATTTTATCTCCATTTGGCTTTAAGTTGTAAGATTTTATGACACCAAATTCTTCCTGAAAAACCTACAGAAAAAGAGGAGTCAAGGTGAGCACTGGAAAATAAATTAATATACTTACAAATGCAAAGATTATGTCATGTATTCCCTTCCTTTCTTCAGCATATGCTGTAATTCTGAGGGTTGTGAGGCTTTTACAAGTTAAATATTACAGTTTTCAACAAATTGCTCAGAAAATTAGTATTCCAAGAACAAAATTTGACCCTGTTACATAGTGGCATGTCAAAACGACCTGCAGGCTCTGAAGCCATAGAGCTTTTCATACAAAAGAATAGCACAGGAGCAGCAAATGCAATTAAGAAGGTATTTGCTCTGCTGTAGCTCACCTAGGAACTAAGTACCACCAATATGAAATTTCATTAACTCATATGCGTGTTCTGAAACAATGAGTAATTGAAAAAGACTTTCCTGACTGAAATAGCAGTTACAACACACAGGTCAGGCAAAACTGTAAGAACCTGAACAGGCTATTGCTGAAGTGAGATTTCTTGGACAAAGTGAATAAAAAAAAACAAGTGAACTTTGACTATCTTCTGGGTTAGACAGAAAAGCAAAGAGCTGGAAATGCACCAGCAGCTGGCCAAGTGACCCTGGTGGTGAGCACTGGGCTCACCTACACTGTCAGGAGCAACAGCCTGGAGTGTCACCACGGAGCCAACTGTGGAACATGCAGCAGTGCCGGGCAGCGCGGCTCCTGGAGCCAGCTCTGATCCCGTGCAGTTATATTCCAAACAATTAGCAGTCACACTGCAATAAGCCACTCCATTGCCATTCTAGCACTGGGAAAAATCATTGAACGAGTTGAGAACCACTTAGAATTGTGCATTTAATGACCTGAAAGGTTGAGTAGAAATCCTCTTCAACATTGCCTTCGTAGGATAGAAGTTCACTTAGTCCATGCGCCAATTCCTACAATATGAGTAAAAAACTATTTAGTAAATCTACAAAATTAAGTGATGCACTTTGCAAGGATATGCTAGAAGCATTGTTTTACACAGAAAGCATCTTGGAAAAAGCTGTATTTTAAAAATGCATGCTATGCTAGAAAACACAGAGATTTTCTGTTTCCATCAGAAGACGACGTTATCAGCCTGTGCTGAAAAACAAGCTGTTTTCAAACAGTTCATAACTCTAGCATTAAATATGAATAAATCAGGTTTTATATCAGTAATTTTGCCTCTTAGAAAATGTAATACTTACAGGCATAATCTGAAACAGGTCATCTAATGTGACACCACAGATGCCTACAAGTGCGTTATGATCACAGGGAACAATGGGAGGACTCAATAATTTCTTGTAACAGCAAGGTGGGAAACGAATATCCAAGGTGATACTGTTATATACAGCAAGTCCCATAAGCTATATATGTCAAAAGTTAAGGGCAAATCTGACACATCCATATTATAGATAGTATTTCTGTAGCTTGGAAAAAATATTTTAAGATTCATGCTCAACAAACAGAAGGAATGTGAATTATTTCATTGTTTCTGGACTGACAATTTTAAATACAGTTTTTCATTACAATTAAGCAGTGGTTAGCATGGTCAAATGATGCACATTGACAGAATGCTTGAGAATCTTCTCTATAATATTCTATACAAGCATTTCTACAATAAAATTTCCAAAGTATTGTTATGAAAAATAGAAAGATATGTATTTTCTAGTGAGAGATCAATAAAGCAATGTTTCTTTTAAATAAATCTAAAAGCATTAAGACATACCTGCACTGGTACTACAGCCCATCCATTAGCATATTTAAGTGCATCCCATGAAACAAATTGAAACGATCCCAATTCAGCTTCTCACAAGAATAAAATAGATCTATTTAGGTCTATAGAAAAGACCTACAACCACCATCTGATCCAACTGCAATCAGTTAATGGACACTATTACATCATCTCAGTGGAGTTATGAGCATATACTATCATGAATTGTTTGTCTGAGGTCTTCATTTATAACCACAACAGAAAACCTAGAAAATAAACTAGGGCTCAAAATAGCATGTGGCTTCCATTGTGTAATAAAAAAGGCAAAAAGCCACATACTGCTCAATGGGGACTTGAATGAACTATTAATGAACACAGACACATTGATGTTTACTGAAAGAAACTCCAAGGTTTAAAGTTACAACTTATAAACAAAAAAGTTGCATGTTTAATATTGACTTAGCATTTTCTGGCTGTAAAATGTACCACGTACCCACACACCACCATTTTCTTCCTATTTTTAGTTCACTTGCTTGAACAATACTGAAAAAAAATACATTTAAAATGGAACATAGATATATACACAACCTTTGAAGGAGCTTGAGCCAGTGCCTTATTTCATCCCCACACCATTCCCAGAATGTCATTTGGAACATTCTAGCAGACATAAAAGGATACAGCTCCAACCAGTCGGAATTCTGAGTAGTTGTCACATTTAAAGCTGCTGAACCAATGGCACTGTGAGTCCTTGTGGTAGGTGAACATGCCTGCAGAATGGCAATGTGATCCTTAAAAAGGCACTGAGCTTTGTAAGAACTCGTACAAAGCCTCCTCTTTCTTACCCATGCACCCCTGGAATGCTCCTGGGGTGCCCACATCCCATGCTTGTTCTCAGGACCCTGTTCCCACCCATGGCAGGAGCCGGCAGGCTGGTGCTTGGGAAGGAGCACCAAGGGCAGTGCCAAGCCTGAAGCAGGCTCAAGCCCACCAGCCCTGTTTGGTGCTGGTGCAACAGGTCCTTCAGGGCGTCCAGTTGTGGATATTCCACATTTTCCCTATGCAATCTGTTTCTTCATTGCACTCCAGCATCGGTACTGCCATAAATATTAACTGTCTAACTAAAAATTTTCTTACTGCAATGTAAACTCACTTCCTCCTCTCTTTCTAGGTCAATAGCAGATGACAATCCCAAAAAATGCTGGCATGAATCCCATGATACAAATACCATAAGTTTACCTTCTTAGAATAGAAAACTGTAAATGGTTTATGTTATACACACACTACCAGCAAAGGGATATGTTTCATATTTTCTGTCAAAAAATTATACCAGAAAAGTTAAAAAAGCCCCAAACCACACGTACCCTAAAAAAGCCACTCATGGGTCTAAATGACAAGCTAGATCCTGCTGAAATCATGAGTATAGATGAGTTTGACTGCTATTTGAGTCAGATACAGAACATTCTGTTTTAAAGAGTGACAGAAAGTAAAAACCTACATAATGAAAGCAGATTGTTAGCTGTTAGCTCTCAAATGCCTAGGAAGTATTGCTCAGAGAAGTAAGACACACTCGCATAAAGGTGCTTTAATGCAGAAGTAAACTGGATAAAATGTGATGGCCTTTTTGAATTTGCTGGAATTGAATGGGCCAAGCTTATTATTGTTGCCAAGGTCTGTACAAACCAAAGCACTGACTAGTTCTAAGCATATCTTGTATGCAATAGCTCACTGTATCTCTGTTTGAAAAAAAATTTGGCGAAAAATAATATTTAATTGAAAAAAAAAACCAAACCAAAGTCCTTTTCATTAAAAAAAGAAATGAAAATCCAACTTTTCTCAGGGACATCCAGTTCTTATGATAAATTACAGGCAAAAAGCTGCCTTCACATTTTTCCCCCCACTCTCCTGAACAATTTATCTTTTGAAGCCCTTTTTGAACTGATCACAAAAGGTGATAGACACTGCCATTAGACATTGCCAGAAGCAACAGAACAGCTGCATGTAAGGCAGAGCAAAGCTCACATGCTAAAAGATGATAAGGATGTTGGAACAAAATAGGTTTCGAATCCCATTTGTTAATTGTCCACACCAAGATAAAGAAAGCATTGCAAAACACACAGCTGACTTAATTTAAGAGTTTTTAAATTCCAGGAGTTAAACCTGAAGAATCAGTTAACCTGGAAAGGGTAATAACAGTGATATTTTCCCTTCCAAGCTTCTGACGTGTTACTTGCATCTTAAACATTACAGACAGTAGAGGATACAGTCCCTTTCCAAGGGACAAGTATATTTCTGAACTCCTCCCACACTTGGCTGATAGTCGTAACAATGAAAGAATTTGCACTTTCACGTAAGGAAGTCTGCCAGAAATAGTGAAAAAATAAATTACTCTGACTGTTTCCAAACTCATCAGTTAGCAAGCTCTGCTGACAGCTTTTTTACTAATGGAACTGTCAAACTTACAGAATGCTTTCTGCAGGATAAATTGTTTCCTATTAAGGTTGCTATCACCAATGTCATGTCTTCACACAGACCCCGTTTTAGTGGAAAAAGGGCTACAGGCAAATTATCTCAGCAGATATGACGACATATTAATGACTTAAAATTCTGTACCTTTAGAAGAAGTCCTAATAACAATAAAGGACCATGATTTTAAGGGACATGAACACTTCCAGGCAAAGACAGGCAAGCTCAATGACTATCAGGTGTTATGCTCAAGTCCCTGGAAATCAATTTAAAAGCCATCCTGTCAACACTTTGCACTACTGATGCACTAAGTCATCAGTAATGTATCCATGCACAGAGGAAAGCTCATTAGAGTGGTGAATAAAACACACCCAGATCCATCTACATCACTATAAAGTAAGAGGATAGAACTGCTTGTTTATGACCGCTCACTCACGTCTTACAATGGCCTGTTTAATCAAAAAGCCTTACTTTTTTGTCCCCTTGGGCATGAAATGCCCTTACAGGCTCACAAGTCCTGGTAACATCAGAGTCAGGCTTTTTCATTCAGGCTCACAACTGCTATACTGTCTCTGCTCCTGACTGACGGACCTTTCTTTTCTGAGATTACCCCAGACCCCTTTAAGAATACTGACTACACAGATATCACAAACAGAACGTACGACAACAAAGGTTCAAGTAAAAACTAACCTCTACCTATCCTAGTCACAGAAACAGTACTAGAATGTGCAGGCACTCTCAGTGCAACTACCAGCACCAAAAAAATCCCCATTGATACATGGGAGACCAAGGTTGGCAGTTTGCCAGAACTGAGCATAGTAACAGCACCCAACTATAGTCGCTGACAAAACCCAGCAAAGCTCCCTCCCTAAACTAGCAATAAGAAGACAACTGAGGGCAGAAAGAGAAAATGCAGCATGTGAAGAAATAGGGAAGGATGTTAAATGATAAACCAATACATTTGGCCTTATCTCCACTTGAATATTTGCTAAACCACTGAGCTGTTTCAGGCTGAGATAATTTCCTTCATAACTAATAGCTAAGTTATTAAAAAGTTTATGCTTTGGATTTGTGCTAAAAAAAAGTGTTTATAATACAAAGACATTTCCATTATTGCTGAGTAGTGCTTACATAGAATCTGAACAAATTCTCACAATCTACTTAAAAATTATGAGGACTCACCATAATCTGGGTGAAAAATCTGCCGAATCAAAAGCAGAAACCATTCCTTTGTCAGGCCACCCATATCAAGACCAGCTTCTCCTACAAATGTGACTTTCAACTTCTTTTTCAGATCTGCCTTCTTCCTTGCTAGCTATTGTGAAATAGGTAAGGCAGAAGAAAAAGGACATTTAACATATTATCACTACCACTAGCCATAGAGAACACATCTCAGCCTCTGCTCTACTGCTCTCGCTTTGATGAAACCATTAATTTGCATAATTTTCTACTAATAGGTCAAAACTATATTAAAACAATGACTGAATTGCAGAAGCAAGACAATTATGACTACTTGACATCATCAACTTTGCACATGGTGTCACTCTCTGGGCTTGAAAAGAAGTTAGGTGGTGTACAAACAGGCTTAAAAAGCAATTAGATATAATGAATTGAGTTTGTCTGGAATATTTCAGACCTACATAATTTTTTACCTTTTACTGTGCTACCAGAAGGAAATGACAAATTATAAAAATACTTAGATGTAATTTGGAAATATTTAGAAACAGGGAAGTAAGCTAACACTTTCAATATTTGGACACCATTTGGTTCTGTGTAAGATGCCTGCCAGCAAGTATCACTGCTTTTTAGAACTGTTTCTTAGACAATGGTAACAAGCACTTTTCATTGTGTTGCTCTAAGAGATAGCTTTTCATGCAGGTGATCTTTCAGACTGAGTCTCTAGGCAAGCTTCCTTTAAACCATTAATTACTGTCCAGCTCCAGAGAAAGTGTTTAAACCAGCCAAGAATATGCATGTGCTAAAATAATCTCCATGTTGTTAGTTGCTCAAGCAAATTCATATTACATAGATTTTATAATTATAAGTATTTGTGTTATTTGAAACAAGTTATTTATTAGCTGAAGTGATTCTCCTTTGCAAATTTTTTAAACTTGAAATACAAGTAAGACGTCTTCACTCTCCACCTGCCGCTCCCCATAAATTTGAAAATATGAATATAATACATTTATACTCATCTCTGAGATGGGTAGAAGAAAACACTGGAAATAAACAGGAGAATATTTCAACTGTAAAAACTTTTGAATTTGCTCTTGGTTATTTTAGAGTGGTTAATAAAATGACAATGCCTGAGAGAAAGCAATATTACCAATTATATTTCTTTTGTCTTAGGAGAAAAGGCCAAAAATAGACAGGTTTTAAGATAGAAAAATAAAGTTTAAACTTACATTTTGTGACATGAGTAATCAGAATTTGTTTGAGGCTGTTTTCACTACATGGACTTATTTTTCAGTATCATCAGGCTCAATGTTGAGAAATCTCAAAGTTGAGAAAGAGAGGGAACTAAATTTCACTAAATAATGTTAATTAGCAAGTGGATACTGAAGAATTGTCTACTTTAATGAACACATCTGTTTCATTTCTAAAAAAGGAAAACTTACATTGAAGAATGTGAGGAATTAGTTAAAAGAATTTAAGACTAGAAAGCCCAAAATTATTCTTATAGGATAGAGAAGGAAAATAATAAAAATATTCAAAGAATTAGAACAGAACAACCTCATTAGTGATTAGTCACATACTATTCATGCTGCTATCATGGAATCAAGTCCTACAGAAATCGATAATTGTGCACGCTATTTTTAACAGAAAAAATACAAACACAAATACAGACCATGTGCAAGCATGTATGTTTGTTATGGGTTTAGCTACAGAGCACTATGAGCACAGGAAATGAATTTCAAAATGTCTAACCCAATCTGTTCTGTGGGACTATAATTTTGACAGTAATTAAATTATCTTTATTTAGTATTATGTAGTTATATTCCCAATCTCTTAGTGTAAAAGATTTAAATATGACTTATCAAATTGAAATCTAACAATAGCTACAGCAACACACAATTTAATTTTATGTTTTTGTTACCTCATCAAGTGAATCACTAACAAGGTGTGTCCTCCTCACTTTGACATTTAGGAATAACATATTCATGTCAGGCTTCTGTCTGCGAGAGACTTTATCCACAAGGCTTTGCTATTTGAATGAAAAAGAAACAGCACACATGCAGTATCTTCATTTGAAAAAAAGGTGTCACACTTGTTAACTGTAAAAAGGTCTCAGTATCGTGTATTGAAGACATTTCCCTGACACTGTAACTGCTTCAGTCTCTTCCAGGAGATGAAGAGAAATTTCTTTTCTACTGCAGATACCTTCTACACTACATTTGAATTAATGTATTGGGAGGTTTAACAAGAAGGTGGCACTTCCCAAATTGTTAGAAATAAACCCGTAAGATTCTGGAAACTGGCTTATGCTTTAATTAGTTATTCACAAGGTATATCCTGCAAGACAGGAGTGGATAGGTGGTGGTGCTGCCACACAGGGCACTGAGGAGAAGAGTATCACTTAACACCTGTACAAAACTACTACTGAAGGAGGCAGACAATGCCTTTTTACACCCAGAAGAGGCTGCTCAGAAGCTGTACCTCTTCCACGACCTGAAAGGATACAGTTGAATCTTAGTCTTCCATGACAACACACCTCCATAGAATAAACTACAAAACAGTTCAAGATTCTCATAGAATTTTTCTTCCTTAATCATTGTGTTAATTTAACATGCTAGCATGTTATGCTGGTTTCTCAAAAGAGGAAGAAAAGTAAGTCAATACTAGAAGCTATTCTCTAAAACACTGCCCTCTATAAGGATCCTGAAAGTAAGTACACAAAAAGAAAAAAATACTCAGAGAGCCCAGCATGGACATCTGTAGACTATTCATAGTAAAATGGTTTAAGTTCTTTTTCAGAGTAGTCAGAAATACTAGAAGTTGTAACAACAGGTGTAATATCAGTCTAACAAATACTCATAAAGTACCAATGGATGAGACATAAACATTTATCATTGAGGGACTTACCCGTGCAATACTTATCATTTGTTGTTCTGAGTCCCTCTGAATAATAACTTTTTTTGCTGCTATAGAAATAATAAATGGGTATTGACAGAAAGAAAACCTAACAAGAGAAAAGAAGATTAAATATTTTCTTTCTAGAATACTATTTTCATTTTAGGAATATGGGAGTGAATTATCATTCAGTAAGTAATTCCTCCACAATAATTTGCAAATAGCTGCTGTTTTTTCACTTTGTATATAGTGATACTTGACTCACTAGAACAAACTGTTATTTGAAAATACTGCTAGAAACTGAATTTAGTAATACTTATCTTTTTTCATTTGGGTTTTTTTTGTGGTTTGTTTAGTTGTTTTTTTCCCTTCTCAAGTAGAATATCAGGTATCAGACAGAAGAGCAGCCTGAAATACCTGATTCAGTGGAGCAAATTATGGTCTCCAAGTTTTCCCCAACTACTGCTGAAGGCAAGGAAAATGCCTATGAATGTACTGGAGGCTAAAATATGTCTGTAGTAAGACACAGTCAGAAGTCTATGCCAATAATTATACAATTACTTTATTATCATCCATATTTTACATATTTTCTCTAGTTTGCAAAGGCAGAACAAGATTTATTTCAGACAATCTCACATCCATGCAGTAACAAGTAAGTAGTAGCTATAATATGTTTTTAAATAAAATAATACAGTATTTAACGTGGATCTGTACAGCCATAAATGGCGTGCATATCATATACAGACACTATACATCCACTACATTTAATATAGATATACATAGCATAGACACAATGCTTTGAAGTACTACTCAACAAGAAACAACCAGTAATTCTCTTACCTGTGAGAATTGCCATAGCATTGCCAGTTATGATATTCTTCCATAAGATCAATATGATCAAGTGTAGAATTATAGAAATCCGTATATGAAATAATAGGAGGGCTAATCAGACTATTTGCAGCATCTGCAAAGAAAACACAAAAGTCTTTTAATATAATGCCTAGGTTCAGCACATCTCATTTCTTGGCATCATGAGCACCAGTGATCTCAAAAACTTTAGGCCAAGTCTAAAATAATACAAAAAATTTATAGCTTTGTTACAGAACTTAGCTCAGTCTTAGCTACAGAACTATAACTACAATATAACACTATACAACATCACATTAATTGCTGTAGAAAACAGTAAATCCCTAGTCCAGCCCATTTATGATAAGGGAACCTCAGTTTGACTCTGGTTTCCTTAGTGACACACACTAAATTAAAGTTTTATGGATAAAGGGTACTATGTTCTGCTGAAATTGATGAAAAAGCAGTTTGATAAATGAAAGTGTTTAAGAAATCCATATAATTTCAAGCAGCTATGGCTAGAAAATCTACTTTTTTTTTCCAGTATACCATCCAGACCTGCACAAAAATTAAGTACTTGACAAAAGGAAGAAAGCTTAAATGTGAATTCTATCTCATTATATAATGGTATTCATAAAGTGTCAAACAGTTAATAAGTTTTCTCCATTTAGCATAATATAATTTTGGACAGTCAGACACGAAGTAGTGTCTTCTGATTGACTAAACAGCTCTTTTCCCAGAATTAAAGAACAAGCAACTCTTTCATAGATGACTATAAACACATCTTGGGTTTAGATACAGGTGTGCTAACGTGCCTAACTCTGGACAGGCAGGACTGTGCAGAAGACTTTTAAGTAGAAGTTTTAGGTTGACAGTGAAAATATCTTCCAATTTTAATTTTTATTTGGTGGTTTAGTCTTCTCCTAAAACAGAGAAAGTAAATACTCTAATCACCACTTGGCAGCAGTTAAGAAGGTTTACATTTGCAGTAGTCAAATTTGCTGTGCTCTCTGTTGAACTGAGCAGGAATTCATTTTTGAAGCTGTAGTTTTGGATGTAAGAGGCACATGCATTGCCTAACTTCCTTTAGAAGCTAAATATTCTGTGGGGGTAGGTGAGTTGCAGAAGAAATTCTGGCAGCTACAAGTTTAAGACAGTTTATTTTATAAATCTAAGGGAAACCTTAACCATTGGTTACTTCTGTGAATTTTTGTTTGAACAATCTTCAGTTGTTGTCACGGGAAAACTCTGTATAACAATTATCCTCTACTGGAAAGCAAGTAGGATGACTTACCAACAGAGCACTCTTGCTTACTACATTTTAGCATTTTATTGTAGTTTGTACTGTGCCACCATCATTATCAGTCTTCCCCAGAAGAGGAGCAGTAAAAACTATCCTCACCCAATATGTGTGTGCATGTGTATAAAACAAACCCCATATACACACACAAATATACATATAAAAACATATACATGCGCACACAGCTCAAGAAAAATACCTACTAAATAAAGCCAGGACTTTTGTTGCTGATGGAATCCACCAGGTACATTTCACCATAGGTGGAAACTCTTCAGGTTTTGCAGGAAAGAGCCGTAAAGAAATAAATTGCAGTAACCTGTCCACCACCTGCTTGAACCTCTTCTGTGAAATCCTAAAACAAACATGCTGCACTTACTCTCATGTGATCACTGTCTACACTAGAGTTTGTTATCAAATTTCAATGCTTTTAAAGAAACGCCCTCATTAAAATTTTTAAATTCAATCTGAATTGTTTAAATTATTTTTTAAATATTTTTGTCCTGTACATAAAAACAAAATTCTACATGTAAAGTTTGAAAAAGAATGCATTTAAATATTGACACATGGTAATTCTCTTCAGTGTGTCCCTAACTATGCTCTTTAAGTCTGTGGGAAAACAAAAACAAGAGCAATAGAATAATTATCTGTTCTTGACTTTTAGTGAACAAAACAAAAATCCTTATCAATTTCACTCCACACTCTGATTACTGAGGAATTCTGATTAATTTTAAGATACATGGTCCTTTTAAATACAAAGTGGTATATGCTTCATATGCTAGTGCCATGTGCATATTTTAAATTATGTGCTGCACCACTTCAATAATAGCACAACAATACACATACATGTGTAGACATGTTAAAATAGCCTTTTCTAAACAAGAACTCTCCTATTTTAATGGTTTCCATTTCTAATACATGCTTTAAAGACTAAAAACATTGATATGTCTATTGCATCCTTAACTAAAAGTGGAAACCTCATTTGTAAATGCAGTTCCAATGAAGTAATATTTTACCACAATTTTAAGCAAATCTGGACATAGGGAGGGGAGGGAAATTGAATTACCATCCTTGCAGAGAAGAAAATCCTTAATTAAGATTTCCTAGGAGAATTGGAAATTGCAAATGTGGCCAAACTTTGTTTTTACCTCAGACAGAATTTTTGCTTAGTCAGTACATGGAAGGCAATCTGCATACAAACTTAGGAGCTGCTCTTTGGGCAGTTACCCCCATATGACTTTTTTTGTGAGGTGCTCTTAGAGTTCTTTCAATTAATTACAAATCTAATGCCCTAACCACACTCTCTCACCACCTCTATTGCACTAGGAAGCCAGGCCACTAGTTTGGCTGTGGTTTCTGTATACTACAGCAACATTACAATATCTTTTGCAATTTACGTGAGATTAAACTTTATTTAAACAAAGATCATAAAGATGTTTGTTTTAATAGTACCATGTAAATATATAAATAAAAATTTACACACAAGTTATTTTGCATATGTTATCAAAAATAACTCTGATAAGTTATTTGATTAAGGCTTCTCTGCAAAAGTATAATAATTTTTATACATTATGTACATTTTGCATCTATAAATCAGTATCACTCAGTGGACTATGTCCACATGTATTTGAAAGTAACAAAACCAATCTCTTTAGTCAATTAAAATAATTTTCATATAATTTATAAAACAGTCAACATCAATGGAAATACAGAACAATTGTAATCCTAGAAATGGAATTTGTAATGTGGGGTTTTGGTTTTTTGTTTTACTTTTTAGACCAGTGCACTAGGAAATGATGGTCAGCTTCTGTTAAGGCTGCTATCTGTCTTAGCAAGTGAGCATAGATGACATAAGTAGAAGTGTTACTAAATTGAGGATTCTGAAAAAGATTAAAAAAAGTGTTAGGTTAATAAATTGCATAAAGGGAAAAAAGTCATTAGGATTTTTTTCTTATGTTTGTTGTTGCCAGTACAATTACACAAGAAAGTAGTTCACCAAACAGCTGTGACAGAGGTAAAACTATGGGAAAAAACAACTCACATCTTCTGTATTGTAAAAATATAATTTTTTTCCCCTAAAAGAAAGCCCACAGGTAGCCCAAAAGCAGTACTCAAAATTCTGGATCATTCTTTACATTGTAACACAAACTACACTCCTCTAAGTGATGTGGCTTTCATATCAGTAATACAAATTCTTATAGCTCCTGTCTATCCCATATCAATCCAAACTAATTTTCCCTCTATTCCATGTGTTCACATATTCCCTTATTTTAGCAGGAGACATTATTTTTAATTCACAGCTAGTATATACCACCCCAGAGAAGAAAAGGATTGTCTCAATAAATTAAATTGCCATTTGATATTTTCAAATAGCAGCAGAAACTGCTCTTTGTGTGCAGAGGTGTTAGGTACACTAGCAAAATATAAAGGGGAAATCTGCTATAAATGCAAGCCAACTATAGCAGCAAAGGCAAGAGGTGACCACAGACAGAAATCAGACATTGTAACCAGTCAGATAGACTGGAAAAAGTCAGCCAGACAGAATGGATAAAATGCAACACTGGAAAAAGTCACAGCAATATCAGAAAGTGCATATACTGAAACTTTCAGAGTTACAGCACCCTAATACAGCAAATCTGGGAATAAGGACAATATAAGAACAAATAAATAGGTAAAATATTTATTCTTCCAACCCAGAAAAGAAAAGCAAACAATTACTTGTCTATCAGTGCATTGTTTTAGTCCATTCAACCTTTCCCCATCAACTGTCTTCCATTAAGCTCCCACTCCCATCATGCATTACACTTTTTTACATATTTTAACGCATTCTTACAACAGGAAATTGGATGTGAAGTATCTCAGCTATATAAACTATCTTGTTTACACAGTATACTGGTTTATAGATTGTAAGTTGACACATACTTACATAAAAATACTGTATTTTCCTTACCTGTAAAAGTATACAATATGCTCTAAGATCATCCTTTGTTCGTGGCCTATGAAGGAATGAAATTATAAACAGAACCATATGGATCCATAATTTACAGACATTAAGAGTCATGAAATCATGAATGATTTTGTTTTGCTTTGCTAATATGTATAAAATACCATATTAAAGAATCTTCACTGCTCTCAAAAACTGAAAAGGTCATTTAGAGATTCTGACAATTCTCTGAAAGTAGCAGGCCATTTATCATCTGTCTTTTTAAAATGTGACAGAAGGCAAAAAAGAGTCAGAATTGAAGAGTCAGAGGTGTTCTAAAGAGGGAATTCAGCATTATTGTCTATCTCAAGTGACACCCTAAAGGAGTTTATTTGCTCCTCTTTGATATTTCCTGCAAGAATTCTCCATACACTTCTACCACTGCAGCCTCTGTACTCCTTCATTTTTATCAAGGCTTTTACATAACCACAATTAAATAAACACAATTAAAGTCTTAAAACTATCTACCCTAATAACTGCATGAACCAAAATCCCATCCTTAAACGCAGTACTGCTCCTAACCCTGCTTTCCCTTGCAGGCCTCCCTCCTCTGACAGGATTCTTGCCCAAATGACTCATCATTCAAGAACTAACTAAACAAGACATAGCCCCAGCAGCCACACTTATCTCCCTCCTCTCCCTACTAAGCCTATTCTTCTATCTTTGACAAATACACGCAGTAACAGCACAAAAAGCAGTGTGAGTTGGAGAAAGGGGTTGCCAAGACCTGGGTCACATGTGAGCTACAACAAGCCACTGTCTCTTGCTATACCTTTTTATAAATTACACTATGCATTCTCACTTCTATTACTTCATGCTAAGATGCTGTCATCTCCAGAAACCCTCCTGCTTGTTGACTATCCCCTTCTGCATCTTGTACTGCTCTTTCTCTGGTGCTGCCTCACACAAACAGTATTGTGAAGCAAACTGTGGATCAAGGAATTGTCCTGGTTGCTGTTGGGGGACAGACAATGAGAACAAGTTTTAACCTCGTTGAATTCTTAAATTCATCTCCCAATTAAGAAGTCCAAAGAAATGCCCTGGCAGCAAGCAGCTGAGATTTGGTGACAGAATGCATGGCCGTGTATGGATCTGTCTCTCACAGGTTCAAGGCCAGCTTACAGAGATCAAGACCTGTTTCAGCAGACTTGCAAAAAGAATTAAGTTCTTATGTATCAAATAAGTTGCATCACATTTTCTTTCTTTACCTAAAACAATAAATATAAAACATATAGCAAATTTAAGTGCTGGTGCAGCACTGATGCAAACATTTATTATAATTACCCTGTCCATTCTTGCAGTAGACCATTAATTATTCCTTTTAGGACTGACTTCTGAACATCTTGAGGCTATGAAGAAAGGAGAGGAAAAATAATATCTGAAGTAATTACACATCTTCAATACAAGGCATTGTACAAACAAGCAACTTTGCTATGCTTATATTTCAAGACAGCTAAGAAATCTTTTGTGTTATGATGCTGATCTCCTAAATATCTTCCTCACAGATGTACTAGGTGAATGTAGGGTTGGGCCAATAGTGCCTTTCAACACTTATACCCTGTAAATATAATTTCTAAACCACTCCTGTCCTTTGTATACTAGGCCTACATTTTACTATTCCCATCCTCACATTTTTTAATTTCTCACCATGCAGTCCCATCACTACCATGTAATATCTCTAAGATATGCAGTCTTTAAGAATTACCACAATATAAACTATGCTTTACTAGAAGGAAAATCTTCCTCCTCTTTTACTAGAGCAGCTGTCAGGATTCTATGACAATTCTCATGGGATCATCTGAAGTATGTTTTGAGAGATTCTTCAGAAATCATGCCTATCTGGGAAAAACTTTGGTATAAAATGGTATAAAACACGAATTCTTTTTCTCTACTTACAGTATTTAATAAGGCATCATAGACAACATTCACAAATTTTGCATCGATTCCAGAGTCCTCAATGGTATTAAATGGAGAATTGGTATCTTTCTGTAAGTTAGATAATACATGAAGCATTTTGAATATTTTATAGCTATCTTTAATATGTAAGTTTAACAGCAAGCTTAGGAAAACATGTTCAGATATAAGTATTTCCTTAATCAAGATATAAGAATATAAGTTTCCTTAATTAGTATGCTAAAGACAGAACAAAACAATAGTAATCCTACACATATTCATGTTGGCATTCTATTTTCAAAATGTAAGAGGGTTTCAAATAATGAATTACATTGAACTTTCATCACTTTTGTTGTTGATCCATTATCAGACAAAGGCAAGAAAATTTTAAGCATTCAATATTTATTAAATAACTAAAGGTCACAGGTTATTTTATCCAGGCTCAGATCCTACCATCCATTTTAAATATCATAAGCACATTTTGCTCTATAATAGGCAGGAAATAATAATTTAGCATGAATTCAGAAAGACAAATATAACAGCTCCCAGGAAAACCAAGTATGCCATCATAACACATGAACAACTACAATAGAGCCTATATCACATCTTTTTTTTAGGGGTAGGGAATTTCTGTTTCCAGATTTGCCTGGGCCTCTGCATTAGCATGGATGTTTTAAAACTGTGTAGAAAGTACCTACACAGTCACAGTGTCACAAACAAACTACATACTGGAATTTTAAAGGTCCACAAACTTGAAATAAAATTGCTTAACTGGAATCAATAAATCAATGCAATAACAGATTGTCTACAAAAGGCAGGTGAGATCATGACAAAATTATCTGAGTGGCCTTGAATACCTGGCTGAAAGCCTTTAATAGGTATTTTTTGAAACATTTTGAAGATAAAAAGCACTGTAATTACTAAATAGTATTAGGAATTATCTTCTACCTTAAATGCAGCATTTATCTCCAAGAAAGAATCAAAAGTTGTAGAATAAAAATTATGTACAGCTTTCCAATCTCCCGATGCCTTCGACTTTTCCATATCATCCCTAGAGAAAATATATTCAAATACTGGTAATGGTTTGATCTTGCCAGCCACTTAGACCTTAAAATGCACTGTAACTTTAAGCTTTTCTCAATAAGCACACTTACAAGACAGACAAGTATAATATCTGTATCTTTCTAACCTCTTCCTTGTCATTTAAAGATCATGGTATTATAAGAGAACAAAAGCATAGTTTGTGTTTGATACACCTGAGCAATGTCTTTTATTCAAAATGTTAATTCACAATGTCACAGTTCAGCATGTTAGGACAAATAATTAGCAGAACAGAATTAAGCTGCAGCTACACTGACATGATAAAGTTTCTCAGAGTAAGTATGATGGCTCTTAAATTACTCAAATTCACTAGAATTTCTCAAAGTTTCCTTTCTTCTACATTTTTTTCAAATAGAACTTAATCTTAGGCACAGGTGGTCAATCTAAGATGGTTAATCTTAGACAAGGTGGTCAATGGTGACAGTCAACGTGGTTTCACTAAGAGCAAATTGTGCCTGACAAATTTGGTGTCCCTCTACAGTAGGGTTACAGTGCTGGTGGATGATGGAAGAATGATGTCATCTACCTGGACCTGTGCAAGGCCTTCCTCTGGAAGCTGCTTCCCCCGACTGTGCTGCAGGCTGTGCAAGAAATCCTCAGCATAAGGAAATCCAAACCCAGCTCAGTGCTGGGAGCAGCTGCCAGAACCAGCTAAGAAGGACCTAGCCCTGCCTGGAGGATGGCAACCATGGGAGAAGGGAAATGGAGATGTGGTGGGAGCTCACAGCTGGGAATTCAAATGGACAGGACAAGGGCTAATGGCTTTAACCTGCAGGAGGACTGATTTAGATCAGATGTAAGGAAGAAGCCTTTTACAAACATTGCCACAGGTTGTCTAGAGGCAATAGTCAATAGATACAAAAATCTAAATGTGGAAAAAAAATCAGCTCTTTGGATCACCTGAATACCAGGAAAGGATCACCTCTTTGCAAATTTTCCTTTACAGCTCTTTTTCTTTCCAATCAAATACACACCGAATAATCAAAAAGGGTCCCTTTTCCTCCCTGGAAGCACAAAATTTCAAACATGGAAGAGAGAAATAATTGCCAGTATTACCAAAACACTTAAGACTGCATGGACTTTGCCAGCCTACAATAAACCATAGATATTCTTTTCCAAAACTAAACAATCCCTGCATTTCTAATTCTGAAGTGTATGTTTTGCCATTTTCTGTGTGGTACAACACTTCAACCTAGAAAAAATATTTTGATGGTTTTCACAGCAACAGAGCTATCAATCCCACCACCACAACCAGACTAATTCCTTGCCAGTCTTACTGAAACTGTTTCCTCATCTGAGATTAACAAAATCAAATGTATGAATTAGGTCAAAACGAAAAGAATTCCCAAGAAAGGAAGAAAGCACATTTCTAGGAACAGCAGTATAACTTACTGAAAATCTTTCACAGTTTTGGTTCGAATTGGAAGGGAAGGTTCAGGAGGAATTGGTGCTTTCAGTTCCTGGGGTAACGTATCCATCGACATGCGCTTCTTTTGCCGTACATCCAGACAAAGAGCTGGTAGGTCCCTCCCTTAAAAGAAAGGTAAAGAAGAGCAAATACAACGCATCTAACACAAATAAACTGATACTAGGAAAAAAATAAAACTCCAAGTGTTTGATTTCTTACTATGTGCATATGCAGACACGATAGAAAATTTGTCTAACTAACAAAAACAGCAGTGATGCCAATTACTGTATTTCCAACATAGATTGTAAATTTTCAATATACAAACTGCAACACTGGTGCTCCTTACAGCTAAGAAAAATCTCATGCACAACCATACCAAAGTCCGACTATCATATAAGGACAAGACTTCGGTCCATTTTTCGACACTGTGATATAGAATTTTAACTACAGATGACTGTGAAACATCTACAGCTTCCATAGAGAATCTCTCCAGAAAACTAAATGGAAAAGGCAAATTTTTTTGTCTTACACAGAATTAGTGGTGAAACAGAAGCATCTTTGAACACTTCTTTTTAACACATTTGGCTACCTATTCTAGTACAATTGGCAGTGTTTTGCCAAGGCCTTTCTATTCTACTCCTTCCTTTCTATTTGATCTGAGAATAGTTGATCAGATTAGCATGGCAAGACTTGGCAACAGCTACAGTGAGAGGAGAGACGAGGCTGCCTCTATGTCCAACACAGTTCCAAAACACATCCACCACAGGCCAAAGCTGAGCCCAGCAGTGACAATGGTATAGGACCCCTGTGACAATATATTTAGGAAAGCGTAAAAAAAAAAACGCACAGCAGCTGAGAGAGAGGAAGGATTTAAAAAAAAAAGGAAGAAAAAAAAGAAAGAAACTACCCTACAGACACCCACATGAGTGGAAAAGAAGGAGAAGGAGGAGGAGAGTCAGGGTCTAGAGCAGAGAATCCCTTGCAGCCAGTGCAGAGCCAATGCCTGATCAGGCTGCTGGCAGAATTGGAGAGAAGTTGAGAACAAGGGAAGGTGTGGTAAGCAGGGAAGGGAAAGGTGTTTTGAGTTTTGTTTCTGTTTAGTTTAACTGGCAATAAATTAATACCCTCAAGTCTGTTCTGCCTATGATGAAAATGGGAAAGTGTACTGCCAGCCTTTATCTCAATCCATGAGCTTTTTCATCTTATTTTTTCCCCATGTCCTGTTGAGGAGGGGAAGCCACAGAGCAGCTTGGTGGGTGTCTGGCAGTCAGCCAAGGTAAGCCCACCCAAAACATGAAAAAATATTTCCACTGCATTTCCAACACTCATTTTGACAGTGTCTTCACAAACATCCTCAAACACTCTTACAGTCTGATTTATGCTGCTCATTTTTAAAAGCATTTACATGAATTGTGACATATGTTTGGGATAAAAGACACTATATAAAATAAAAGTGTCCTCAAAAGTCATACATATTTAATGAAAATCCTCTATGAATTGTATAAGACCCCTCTAAGCCTTTTTAAAGATTTGGGTTTTTTTAATTAACTAAACATCAAAGTAGTATCACTACACTGCTGCCTACTCCATTTATCACAGCAGGGAAACAGATGCTATAAAAGTCCCATGAATCCAAAAGAAGATGTTTTTCTCTCATGCTCATGACAGGGTGATTGTCCTCTCATGCTCATGACAGAGTCATGAGTGTGACTTAACTCAGCCACCATTCATGAGATAACAGATCAGAGCTGCCCTCAATCACCTGAGGATGCATCAGTTACTGATATGGAACCTTGTCCATTCTCACAGATGGAATTTTAACCATTTTAAGAAAAGAGTAGTAATTGAAAAAAACAGAGCAGACATATAGATAATAAATTAATCCAAGCTAGGGTGCCAAACCATCCAACCATGCATATGTTCTGCTATTGAACACCATTCTCTGAAAGCAGGATGGACTGATTTTAAAGAATCTAAGAATTTGTCTTATTTTTATACTCTGAGAATAACAAGTTTTTTGATTTAACTTTCATTCTGTCTTCTCAATTTTAAATGGATTAAACATTGAGTTATAACCAGCTGAACACACTGAATGAGGAAAAGATTCCTTCTACATCTGTAGAAGAGACATCTGCTGGCAGACACTGCTTCTCAATTCAGTAAATTGAGGCTGCAGCTGCTAAGCTGGTAACTTGCACCCTGTCAGCAATGTCATCTTCTTGGAAATACATGCAGTTTAATTTACATACACTAAAATTGATTTTTAATAGTATCTCTAACACATATGGTCAACTTCAGTATGTTTTGTCATCATTCAAGTTTATTTGTACATAGATTTATTTGCTCTTCTGCCAGTAAAGAATACTAATTAAGATCCATCACTGGATTTCATTGAGCAGAAATGGGAAATTTTATGTATTGAGTTGATAAACAGCAATAACACAATATTACAAGACAAGAAAAAACAGTAATTTCTGGCTTCTTGCCCAGCTACATCAAGTAAAGATTCAGCTGTGCATGACTGCTTAAGAGATGATCAAAAACTTTGGTGAAGAAAATCTCCTTGATACAACGCAGAAAGTTTTGCAGTATAGCTAATAGGACTAATAAAATATTATTTTAGTAAGAATCTAATGCTGCAAGTTATAAACCACCTTTTTCTGTACAACTCTGAAACTGACAATACTTGTCAACAGTTTTGTTTCAAAGTTGCACTACTGAGATCTCTCAGTGCAGTCTCTTTCTTGCCTCAATTTCACTCAGTGTGATAAAGACTTAGTGAACCACAGCACAATAAGCCTGAAGGGGACTTGCTCAGAGACAAGATCAATACAAACCTGACAAATGTTTGTACAGTCTTTTACGAGAAGTCCCAAATTACTGAAATCCTAGCCCAAAAGTCAAATAAAAATTCCAGGTCTAACCACAGCATCATCCCATCTAGGCTTCATTTTCCTAGCCTACCATACTTAATACAGAGCTACATTGTCTATCTTTTCATCAAGTATTGTTACCTCATCACAGCACAACATTCCTTTTCACTTATAAAGCTATTCAGAACTCACTGTTTCCTGTGCATTTTACTTTTTGCCATCACTGGCCTTCATCTTCACTGAAAAACACCATCTCTCAGCAACTGCCTCCCTTATAAAAGTCTTATGCTTGCCTCATTCCCACCATCCTTCAGATGGCAATAAAATAATTATCTCCAAAGTTCTGAAAATTTCTAGAGACACTGCCTGATTGCAGCTTGACAAATATCTGCAGATAAACTGCTGAATCAGTACCTTTCTTTAAAATTTCAGATAGTTATTCCATCCTCCAGATCTATTTGTTTTTTCTTACCCAACTTGTCTCTATGACACAACCTCCACTGAGGATGGGCTATCATATATCTCACTGCCTCTACAATGTACAACACAGCATAATTTAATGAAATCTAGATTTCCAGATTTTCTGACACTACCAAAATACAAATACTGGCAGAAAACTGAGCACCTTCTAAACTTGGTAACTAAGTAACAGGTCTTTTTTCTCTTACCGTTTTTGATGTTGGGTATAACAAGTTGCGTAGGCGAATTTCTGTTTCCGATGCCTTCTTTCTTTTGGTTGATAGTTGTGATGAAATTGCTGAAAGTGGAAAACTGATTTTTGGCTCCTTCCTCCAACCCCTGTAATTAAGATGACAGTATGCTCTAAAGGGCTAATACATTACTGCTGTAGTAATCTTCCGAGTGAGGTTTTTACACAGAATTCTTTTAAATCAGACTGGTAATAACTGAATAAAACATAAATAATGATTCTGCAAGTTTGTTTCAAATTGATTCAGGAGAGGTACCATAAAATTCCTTTCAATTACATTAAAAAACTCAAGTATTAACTTGCAGGATATGAAGATGTCCTTGGATTTCTGTGAGGAAAACACAATACAATTAGGATGCTGTCAATAATATTCTAACTTTCTGCATCCTAATGTGTACTTTTATACTTCTCACTACATCCAGCTCAGTTTAAACAGAAGAAAGTGTCACATATTCCTTCCTTCCTTCCTTCCTTCCAAATAGCCCTAATATATTCAAGTAGTTTAGACAAATTTCCCTAGACTTAAAATGTGGGGCCAAAAATTGTAACCTCTAAAAAAAGTTCAATACTGACTACCTGGCTAAAACTCCCTAATGATTCAAAATGGTCAGCATCTGCTGCCACTGAAGAAAGGCCTACCAACAAAACTTGGTTAACAAAGTGCTAAAAGACTCCCTGCTTGAGCACCTGTACATGCTGTCACCAAGGAGCCTGCACAAGTCTCTGCTGGGAAGTGTTGAGAACTAATGTGTTTTAACAGCAGACAGAAGTGAAATCACACATCAGACTTCCAAAGGATTGTGCCAATTAGTCTGTTGGCTAATCAGCACGGGGTGCTATTAGATATAATTATTCACTACAGAATTTGCAAAGCATAGGTGGGGTTAAGAGGCTTGCCCAAGATGACAGAAATCTCATGATGAATATTTTAATTTTCTTCTCAATTCCAAGTCATCAACTGATATCAGGAGAAGGTAGATCAACTGAAAAAAATATACATACACTTCCTGCACATCATGATTTTCAACCTCACAGTAACCTAAAACCTCATTTTCCTGATATCTGGCATCTGTGCTCTCAGTTAGGAAAATGTTTCCACACAAACCAAAACTTTAATTCTGCAAATGAGAATATATGTTCTCATATAATATCCTATCAACATTTTTGAACCAATACATTTCCCTTTTCCCTTAACAGAAATACATTTAGACTAAGACATGCAGTCAGAGATCTAAGAAAAGCATTTCACTTCCACCACAACATCCTGAAAAAACACCAAGGGTAATAATCCAGCCCATAAACCTACCACACCACAGTGTACGCAAGCTGGTACACTGCCAGAAATTTTAAATAACTCTGCCACATACAGCTATTTTTCCATGGCTCATAACTCACTAAATTGTAAATTTGAGCAATCATCAGGACTTCTGGCTTTAAAAAGATCAGATTTCAATTTATAAAATTTCTATTTTTACCAACTTTCAATCTCTAGTTTTAAATTCATTACATGCAACAAACATTCCAAAATAAAATGTAATTACCAGTGTAATTTTCAGATTAGCATTTCTTTTTAGTCTATAAATTTTGAAATATCATTAAGATGATTCTTAAAAATCATCTGGCACATGACTGGAGTAAAACAGACCCTGGACAAACATTAGTGACTGAAAAAGAACTTTTAAACAACTCCAGATCTGAGGTTAATCTGCTCAATCACAAAATGTGTGCTCCAGGCAAAAAAGCTCTGAAGCACAGACTAGTCTAATTATGATTAATAAGGAATAGATAGCAGAGATAATGGAAAAAGGAGTTTTTGTTAAATAAATTATTGTGACAGCCTTTTTGACTGACTTAGCTTTCTAGGTTTTACTCCAGACACATCACTGAAATACTACAGGTGAAGAGTTTCTTAAGAACTTTCTCCTTACTGCCACCTCCTTCAGCAGTGATCACACAGAACAAACTCTGCATCCCCTCTTCACCTCCATCATCCTGTTTCAAGAATATTAGATAAACATATGGATTAAGGCTTCATTGGGAGGCCCTAGAAAGAAACTTCACACTCATTAATGAGAAACTCTGACAACCCCTGAGGGAGTAATCTAGGGCACAGCACCATGTCATACTTAAAAATTTTGGAGGAGGTCACAGCTTTTAGAGCCTAAGACTCTATAAGCACATTGCCACCAGAAAACTGAACATCCACCATTCCCCTCCCACCCACCAAAAGGAATGAATATGCTAGGAGGGAGTGAGAGGACCAAAGTAATCTTTAGTCCTGTTTTAAGACCATATTAATAACCAACAACTCTGCTGGCTTCTTAGTGGAAGTTTTCCAAGCACTAAGCCCTCCATAAGACCGGAGAGTTACTAACATCATAATTTATAAAACAGTATTTTCATTACTGAAGTTAAATGAAATGTTGAAAACAAGTCAAAATGTTTCAAAGAGCACATACAGACTGATTTCTCAGAAGAGACAAAGATCATCAGAGGAGCTTCTGGAAAATCCTGTGTTAGCCCTAACATTGCTTACTCAAGACCCTTATGTACATGGCTTGCAAAGACTACTGAGGATAAAAAGATTTTCTTCCCTGTGCAAGATGTGGAGGACACTCAGATTTCCCAAAGGCATCTGAGAGTACAACAGGCTGCACTAGAAGCAGGATTCTCCCTTCCATTCATAGCTTGAAAAATGCAACTTCAGACTGATTTTCCTTTACAGGAGTCTCTAATTGTTCCTTTTATTAGGGAGCAAATCACTTAGCTTTCCACAAATTTCTTTCCAGAATGTGAATGCTGACACCCAAACTATCACCTCTTTGGTGATAGTCTATGACATCTCTCCACAAAACTCTCTCTCTATCTCCCCTGTAACACGCTACTGAACCCCAAGTTAAGGCTCTTGGTAAATTCAAACCCTGCCCTGCACCTGACACACAACCACACCCAGCCAGGCCAGAGCTCCTCTACAGATCCCACAGCTCCTGCCTGCGGCCAACACTCCAGAGGTACCTGACCCATGTCCGCCTACAAAGCTCTCCTGCTTCTTTAAGGTAGCTGAAATTCTACATGGCCATCCAAGGGCACACATTTTTCATTAGCTGAGCTAAGCCTGACACATTTTAGGCCAGCACTTTTATCTTTATTCTAAGGGACTGGCTTTTACCATTCAAAGTCTAAGGTGGAGATATTCAAAGGTAGAAAAAACTCCTGTGCACTTGTCCATTACAGATTTCTCCCACCAAATTGGTATTTGAATCACAAGAATAAACATATTCTTGCACATTCTGACAGATTTACAAAGCTGAAAGTCTTTCAGAAGATTGGAACATTTAGGCAAAACACAAAATTGGCAGAATTGCTCCAAGGAGTTTGCAGTTTGCATACAATTACTCAGTTTAACATCATGATTATTTCCTGACAGTCATAAATATTATATGTGCAATCTTTTAAATTCAAATTATGAATTTAAATAAATGAGAATTTAAATGATAATAAGTCCAATGCCTATCAGAACTGCTGAACTAAAATCTCCTAAGTGTATTAGTACAGGATTAGTAACATCTTTGTTCTGTTGTTGGACTGAAGTAACTTACCACAAGTTCTATTGTTAAGCTATGTAAGATATCCAGCTCACCTTGGGAATGGGAATTTTTGGGAAAATGTTATGTTCTGTAATATTGTATAGACAGCAGAAAGAAAAGCCCAACTCTGGTATAATTAAAAACCTGAAAAAAGGTTTCTGAAAGGAAGTTATTCTGGCAAATATCCTTCCTCCATTTTTTTCTCTGCATTAATTCATTCATCGTTTCATCAAAATGTTCTGTGATCTTTGCTTCAACACACAAAAACTGGAAAGATATTTAAAGAAAAAGTTAAAAATACAGAAGTATTCCCCAGCTACCTCTCTCTCCATCAAGTGTATTAGAGCTGAAACCCTCCACCCCCGAGAACCCTTAATGAACATTCACAATGCTGCAAACCCTCAGTCATGACTAACCCGACAGAGCAGACCGTTGTAAAATGTTAACTATAAGTGGATGGAGAATTTATAGCTTCATTATGTCATTGCTTACAGATGCACTTGTTATTTTTAAGAAACTTGAATGAAAGCCTCTCAACGGAAAGGAACATGAAAGAAAACGAAGACGATGATTCCCCCCTTCCCTTTCTCCTCCCAAATGAAGCGGCAAACACAGCAAACGAACACGGATGGCACAGGCGGGCCCGCGGGCGGCTGCCCGGGAGCCGACGGGACTTACCCCGGCAGCCGCGGTGGACGCCGACGGGATGGGCGGCAATTTCTCTCCCTCCTTTTCCTTTTCTTTTTCCTTTTCTTGTTCCTTTTCTTGTTCCTTTTCTTTTTCCTTTTCCTTCTCCCCTTCTCCCTCTTCCTCCTCCTCGCCACCCTCCTCCGCTGACGGGGCCGCGGCGCTGCCCTGGCTCAGCTCCGCTCCCGGCGGATGCCCCTCGCCGGGGCCGGGGGGCAACTCGGCGGCAGCCGGTGGGCTCTGCAGCGCCATGGTCCCGGTCCCGGTCCCGGCAGCCTCTCGGTGCCGTTGGCACCCGCGACCCCGAGCCCTCCTCTTCTCCTCCCTCCGCGGAGCCCCCGCGGGCACCCTCAGCTGCGCCGCTCCGCTCGGCCGCCGCGGCACTGCAGCAGCCGTGCTGCTCCCGGGCGCCCAGACACCCCCGCACGGCGGGGCGGAGCGCAGCGCAGCGCAGCCCGGCCGCCCCCGCCGCGGCCCCGGCGAGCAGGGGGAGCGCGGGACGCGGCGCAGCGGAGGCGCCGCCGGAGCCGCTGCCCGGGAGCGCCCTCGGCCGCCGCGCCACCTACAGACCGCGGGCAGCAGGAGAGGCCGCCGCCGCTGCCGCCATGCTGCTCATGGGCGGCTCGTGGAAACGCGCCTGGCGGCCGGGGCGCGGCGCGGGGGGAGCGGAGGACACGGCGGCGGAAACTCCGCGGCGCAGGAACCGGCGCGGGGCTGCGGCTTGCCCCGGCGCAGCCGCTCTGGCAAGGGGTGCGGGCCGGGTGTGGGGCACTGACGAGACTCGGGAGTGGCGACGAGGAAATAGACGAGTAATAAACAAATATAAACATAAATATAAAACTATTATAAATATACAGCTGGGTGAAGGACCTTCGGGGCGGATACCGCTAGGCACGGCCGCGAGTCCGTCACGCCGGGTGATGCCGGGTGCTGGTCTGCCGGCACAGGCCGTGCTGGCAGTGCCACCTCTCACACCGTGCTGGGGCCGTGCTGGCAGTGCCACCTCTCACACCCCCCTGGGGTCGTGCCACCTCTCACACGGTGCTGGGGCCGTGCTGGCAGTGGCACCTCTCGCACCCCCCTGAGGCCGTGCTGGCAGTGGCACCTCTCACACCGTGCCGGGGCCGTGCTGGCAGTGGCACCTCTCACACCCCCCTGAGGCCGTGCTGGCAGTGGCACCTCTCACACCCCGCTGAGGCCGTGCTGGCAGTGGCACCTCTCACACCGTGCTGGGGCCGTGCTGGCAGTGGCACCTCTCACACCCCCCTGAGGCCGTGCTGGCAGTGGCACCTCTCACACCCCGCTGAGGCCGTGCTGGCAGTGGCACCTCTCACACCCCGCTGAGGCCGTGCTGGCAGTGGCACCTCTCACACCCCGCTGAGGCCGTGCTGGCAGTGGCACCTCTCACACCCCTCTGAGGCCGTGCTGGCAGTGGCACCTCTCACACCCCTCTGAGGCCGTGCTGGCAGTGACACCTCTCACACCCCTCTGAGGCCGTGCTGGCAGTGCCACCTCTCACACCCCCCTGAGGCCGTGCTGGCAGTGCCACCTCTCACACGGCGCTGTCGCCCCACGGCACGTTCCTCGCCGCTTCGGGTCACGCTCCAGCGAGAAAATGCACAAATCGTCCAGTCATTAAAGTTGAAAAAGCCCTTCGAGATGATCAAGTCCAACCTTCGACCAAATAACACCGTGCCCACTATGCCGTACCGTGGAGTCGAAGCCTTATTGCAAAGGACTGCACCGTATGATGAGGAATGAACGTGTAACGGATCCTATCCCTGCTGGCAAAGCCAGAGCGGCGCCAGGGCTGTGCAGTGCGGGTTCCTGGGCAGGACCCGGGCAGCTGGAGGCGGTACCGCTGTCAGAGCCCCAGGGCAGCTCCCTGGCTGTGCTGGAGCCTTGCTGTAAGTGTGTGAAGAAATGCCATCTTCAGAAGAGGTGCTATGTTGAACTGGTTGCAAGGCAACATCTAGACCAGATGTCACACGCACTGGCTTGGTACTGACCTGCCACTTGGCTTGGTCTGTGAAGCTGCAGGAGCCCTGCTGCGTGAGAGGTGGACAATGTTTTGTCCACCAACCTGCATCCAGTTTAAGCTCTTCAAACTACTAGCTGCCAGACGAAACAAGTTTCCTTCAGATCACTCTAATTTTGTGTCTGAAGAAGAGTTATTCTCCCAGCTTCAGGAACAGTGTGAATAGCATTACAGACCACGTGAAACAAATCTTCAAAATTGTTTTTCAGGTGGAGGAAAACCACGTGATGGTTTTTCTGAGCCTTGGCACTACATAAGTAGCTCCTGCAGGAGCTGTGGGAAATATTTCTGTAAGAGTCATAAAAGCAATGGCACAATAGGTACTGCAGTGTTAATTTAACACATTGAAAAAGGCTTTTTCTTTCTGAAGGAACTGGCAGACCTGGAGTTTTTTTTAGGTTTCATTAAGAAATGGCTTTGTCTCCTTACCAAGTTAAATATGAGATCTAGTTTTCCAAGAATTTCGCTCTCCTCACTGTGTTTACTTCCCAGTGGCTTTCAGCAGTTTGCGTGAATAAGTGGCCTCTTGCACTTAAAACAAAGCCCCCCAAACACTCACTCATCTTTTTCCTGTCCGTGCCAAGAAACAACATAATGATAGTAATTTCAGCAGCTTCAGTACAAGCAGCTTTGCACCCAGTGGCAGTCCCCAGCTAGAAATAAATGGCACAACTGTTTTGTGGAGCTGTGCCAGCTTGAAACATGGAAGGATTTGCTCCATTGAGCCTACAAAGAGAGTGAAATAAAGAAAAAATATATGTAGAAAGGCAAGTATAGAAACAAATTAATATTTTTTTCAGTTCCATTGAGCTATAAAGGCCTGATTTTTGACAGTGTCAAAACCACAGAAATAGTTTTCTAGCAAGATTATCTCACAAAAAAGCTAATGCAACATCAAAGACATCAACTCCTGTTGTACATGCTCTCCTGTGCTATTTGAAGCTCAAGTGCTCTATTGAACTAAACTAATTCAGATGAATATTTTGACTCATGACAATTATGAAAATAGGCACAAACATTTTTCCTATTTTTGTAAGAGAGCAAAATGTCCATATACTGAACTAGCAAACACATTTTCTTACTTTTAACTAATGTAGCATACATCTGGTGCCCAGAGTTTGAAACTAAAAGTATTTCAATATCATCCATAGATCCACAAGGGAGTCAAAGATATAACCACAGCTGGGAAAGACATATCTATATATAGGCTTTCAGTTTTCTAGCATGAATGGATGCTAGCTGGGAGCAGCAGTGCTGCGTGTAATGAGGTGATGCATGTAGACCCTGCAGTAATTTGTTGGCAAAGTGATGAACTGGAGTAGTGGGCAATGGATCAGTAAGAAAACATGATAAAGACATTCTAGCAGTAAGATTTGTGGGATATACCACATACACAATTTTCAAAACTAAACAGAAGTATGCAACTGCCATTCTACAGACTCCATGAATTTGTTGGCCAAGTGGCCTGGGAGCCTTGACAAAGGGCCAAACACACTCAATGCCTATATTTCAAAGGACGCTTTCCTTGATTTTTTACATCTCTTGTAAGCTGCTTGAAAATCTTAAATCACATGGTGCCAGCTACTTCACTGAATTTTTGGTGAAAGGGGCCAAGGTAAAGTTCAACTGAAAACTGTTGCTCATGCCCAAGTACATGTTGGCTGTGTCTACAGTTCTTTCTGTTCCCGGAGGAGTTTGCAGCCTCACTCGACCCCATGCTGGCACACCATGCTGCTGGCTCAGATAAACATATGCACACTGCAGTATCACCCCTGAGTAACTGTGGGGGGACACCAGCAGTGTATGACCCTGAACAGATTTTCTTGTACTTAGGGAAGAACAGTCCTGCCTTAGCAGGATGTTGACCTTTTAAACTGGAATAATACCTTCTTGACAACTTATTTTAAAATACTTCACAAATATATCTCTTCTATCCAATGAGTTTGAGTTGTCAGGAGGGGGGAAAAGCCACTGGCACATCTCTGTGCAATGACGTGGCCAGGCAGACCGCCACTAGGAATGACAGATGGAACCAGACCAAATGCTAACATTTGTTCACAAATTATTACTAAATGCTTACAAGTAATAGATACACTCACAGAGACTGGCATTTGGGAGTGAGACACAAATATAAAAAATAAAAAGGGCTAAATTCCCTAAATTGCCTAGTATCGTCATGACAAATACTGATGGGACCTCACATTTTTCTCTGCAGTCAGAAGTCAAATTCAGCTATAGCCAAAATCACCCCTGGTTTCATTCAGGAACATTAGGGGATAGGTTTGGGCTGTTACAGGATTTTCCCTGTTCCTCAAATGGTTTACTAGTGTTTGCCATCAAATGGTGTCAAACATCTCTTTGCAAACTGGTATTTCAGGAATTGAAATGACACGTGTCCTTCAGAAAAGGCTGGATTTTCCTATTCAGTTGCTGATATATTCCCATCACACATCTGTACTGTGTCTTTCTTCTGGAGTAATACTGTTTCCTTCTCTTTATACCTTTTGAAGATCTCATACACTTCCCAGTACAAAATATTTGGGCTATTTAAGAGATGTGTCCTTTGTGAGATGGACCCTGAGTGGGCACAAGAGGAAGCACAGGATGGCTGAAACATCAAAAGAGGAAGCAAAGGCTGGAGACAGCGCATTTCCTCTCCATGGGAGTAGGAGAGAAAGACATGGCTGGGAGTTTTCCAACACAACAGGTTTTCAGCAAAACATTCTGTTTCAACAGAAAGATCTGATTCATTGAAATGGAAATGTTTTACAAAGAAGCATCTTTCTCAGTGACCTGTTGGCAGAACTCAGGCAAGATGCCACTGAAATCCACCTGTTACTCTGCCAACTACAGTTAGAGAGCTCACCACACTTGCCATGTGAATCACAAAAATTAGAGACACTGTAGCTTCTGGACTCCCTGGCCTGCTAACTCCCAAGCTGTGGTACCCTCCTGTGCCATGTGTCCATATCATCCTTTAGGGGAGATGGAAGTGCACGTCTGCTCACAAGTCATGACTGTTCTGAGACTGCACAACCTCAGAGCTTGTAAGGGCTGGCCCCAGTCTTGTCCAGCCTCCCCTTTTTGCAGCCACTCGTTTCTCTTGAAGTTGGATTTCTAGAGAAATTTGAAGAATTTGAAGAAATTTGAAGAATTTTGCCCAAAAGAGTCCAAATGATTGTGAATCCACCTGCCATTGCTAACAAGCTAGTCCATTTATATTTGCTATTCTTGCTGCAAATTTGAAAATATGTCAACCTTGAGCTTGGCTTACTGTTTTAGTCCCTGTATCACATGTCTTCATTTGCAAGAGAGAAAAGCTCCTTTTATTCCAGACGCACATATGCAAGGTGCACTCAAACCCTCCTAAACTAAGCCCATGTTATTTTCCTTATGACTAACATTAGATGAATCTATGGCTCTCATTTACCCTTTGGCTATTCCCCAGTACTTGAAAAGTCTCATTTAAAAAAATAAAATTATAAATATTTATTAAAAAAATGCTGCAAAGAACTTGGATAATCATCTGAAGCACTTATATGCAAGTTGGGTTGTCTTGGCAGACAATTATATCTCTTTGGCAAATGGTAAACGTTTGATTGAAGGTACACCACCAGCTGGGATGCATCCAGCTTGGGCATTCCTAGTACAGAGAAGGAAGAGGTAATCAGAAATTCTGTCTTATTGGCATCATTACATTTTCACTTTGAGTTCCTTGTCATCACTGACTGGTGGAGTATAACAGCTGTTCCAGCCAAATGAAAAAGGCTTATGGACTCTGGTGCTTAAGCTATATATTCTAGGTAAGTGATTAACTCACTTTTGTCTGCCTGAATAAGGTGAATATTATATTACCTCTTGCCATGGTACAGGGCCTTGGGGTTGAAAGAAATCATTAGCCTCTCTTTTAGAAATGCAATGGCTTTTTCAGAGGGAGCTTATCTGTGATAATGCAGTTTATGCAAACATTGGAAGAAAGATATGGCAAGAGAAAAACTCACCAAGTGAAGAGCATTCATTTAGCGACCTCTCAGCTTTACTAAGGTTTCCATTTCTTCTCTCCAGAAAGCTGGTGTTGGTTATTCAATCTAAATTTCAGTTAATTTCACTTGTACAGAATGTAGCAGTAGCATGGTCCTCTCCAAGGTATAGCAAGGGACAGCTGTTAAGGCTGGGAGGTAGCCCACTACTTTTGTCACATCTGATCTGGAATTTATTTCTAAATGAGATAGAGGCAGATGCTAGGCACAGAATTTTATCCAATTTCTATTCAAACTGGAAATAAGAAACAAATATGCCATGCTAAAGAAGGTTC